>NC_082383.1:19958883-20056383 GCF_031168955.1 Gadus macrocephalus
AGAGACAGAGACCGAGAGAGAGAGACAGAGAGAGAGAGAGACAGAGAGACAGAGAGACAGAGACAGAGACAGAGAGAGAGAGAGGGGGGAGAGGGGGGGAGAGAGAGAGATAGGGAGAGGGGGGAGAGAGACAGAGGACAGACAGAGAGAGACAGAGGAGACAGACAGAGAGGGGGGGAGACAGACAGAGAGGGGGGAGACAGACAGACAGACAGAGAGCTGACACAAAAGGCAGAGTGCCCCGTGACCCTTGCGGGGGGCTGACCTTGGGCGTGGTGACCTCCAGGCTGATGTGCGTGACGGGCAGCGGGGCGGAGGACAGCATGGACAGGATGACCACCAGCACGTCAGGCCGCTCTGCAGGGGGGTCCCGGGCGAAGTGGAACAGCACCCGCAGGCTGTGGCCGTCAACACCGTCACAGGCAGGAGGCTGCCTGGAGGGGGGGAGGGGGGAGGTAGAGGGAGTGAGGAGGAGGAGGAGGAGGAGGAGGAGGAGGAGGAGAGGGAGTGAGGAGGTGGAGGAGGAGGAAGAAGAGGGAGTGAGGAGGAGGAGGAGGAGGAGGAGGAGGCAGAGGTAGTGTGGAGGAGGAGGAGGAGAGGGAGTGAGGAGGAGGAAGAAGAGGAGGTGAGAGGAGGAAGAAGAGGGGAGTGAGGAGGTGGAGGAGGAGGAAGAGGGAGTGAGGAGGTGGAGGAGGAGGAAGAGGGAGTGAGAGAGGAGGAAGAAGAGAGGGAGTAAGGAGGTGGAGGAGAGGGAGTGAGGAGGAGGAAGAAGAGGGAGTAAGGAGGAGAGAGAAGGGAGTGAGGAGGTGGAGGAGGGGGAGGAAGGAGGGGAGTGAGGAGGAGGAGGAGAGGAGTGAGGAGGAGGGAGTGAGAGGAAGAGAGGGAGTGAGGAGGAGGAAGAGGTGAGTGAGGAGGAAGAAGAGGAGAGGGAGTAAGGAGGAGAAGAAGAAGAGGAGTGAGGAGGATGAGGAAGAGAGGAGTGAGGAGGAAGAGGAGTGGGAGTGAGGAGGAGGAGGAAGAGGGATGTGAGGAAGAGGAGGAGGAAGAGGGAGTGAGGGGAGGAGGAGGAGGAGGAGGAAGAGGGAGTGAGGTGGAGGAGAGGAGTGAGGTGGAGAAGGAGGAAGAGGGAGTGAGGAGGGGAGGAGGAGGAGGAGAAGGAGGAAGAGGGAGTGAGGAGGAGGAGGAGGAGGAGGAGTTTTTTTGTGTAAATAGTTCCTGAGAGGATTTGTCTCATGGTCAAACTACTGAAAAAGCGACCACAGCGAGGAAAGCGTTCCTCCTCGCTGTTCTAAGGACCACACCCTCCCTTCAAAATCCCCGCCTCCCGTGGTGAGCTGGGCTCTCCGACTCTCGGGACCGGGGTAGGTCAACTGGGACTTACTCGGCCGAATAGACTCTAGAGGCACGAATACATCCTTCAGGGTGACCTCCGGGCCGGCGGCGGAGTCCAGCAGGGTGGGCCCGAGGCTGGTCTGAGCGCTCAGGAGAGGCCCAGGCTGCTCGGCGCAGAAGGCCGGGATGGGGCTGGGCGTCATGTTGGAGCCGGACTTGCTCTGGAGGTCTCTGAGGGTGGGCTTGACCTGCTGCCGGTCCCTGGAGCACAAAGACAAGCCGGACACGAGGAGCGTCACCTCACCGCTGGAACACTGTCCATTACACTGACCTGATGGGTACTACGGTGTACTTCTACTACGGTCACTAAGCAGATGCTCTGTTTCAAAGCATCTTACACTGAAGGTACAAAGCCACGTGGCATTACCTTCTCTTGTCGTTGGTCCAGCCTTCTTGCGCCCCCCTGGGGAATCCCAACAGTATTACGGCCAGGCATATTAACCATGCAAGTGAATTTTACATCTTTTTTTAAGATCGTTTTGTAATCCAATATTCAAATTCTTTAAATACTCGGTGATCGAAGAGGGAAAACATCTGCTTCACTTATTACGGTCAATAGATACATGCCCCACAGACTAGGCCATGTGATCTGATCATCGTTAGTAAGACGTGTGAACACCATGTGACCATGTGAATACCATGTGACCTCAACCTCGTTAGTGACAGGTGAACACCATGTGTCCTGAACCTCGTTAGCAATAGGTGTGATTACCATGTGACCTGATCCTCGTTAGTAACAGGTGAATATGTGACCTGATCCTCGTTAGAGCTTTTAACACCATGTGACCATGTGAATACCATGTGACCTCCACCTCGTTAGTGACAGCTGTGAACACCATATGACCTGCACCCAGGGGTGATAGTAGAAAAAAAATCCTGAGCCTGAACCTTTTTCCCTGGGAGGTTAGCGGGCCCCAAAGCCAAGATATATGCCCTGATCAACATAATAGTCAAGCGGGATCCAGGGGTATGTTCCCCTGGGAGAACATTTTGATAAATAGACCCTTCAATTATAGATTCTGGTGAATTTTGTGGAAATAAATGGACAACATTAAGAGATGAGATGAACATCCCAATATAAGCCTATATTACAGTAGCATCTTTGTGTAGAGCCCCAGAGCTCTTGGGATCCTGAATGTACTGTATATATGGCCTTTACACCAGTGGTAAGCGTACGTTCGTATGTCTCTCGGGCACAACCGTTATGTTGGTCTGGACTTATATGATGTTTGTAAGGGATAATGTTGTACAGAACGCCGGTCATTATCAGGAAGATAAGCCCAGACAGGGCGAACTGGACCCCGACGCGAAGCGTTGTCTTGCCTCGCCCTGAAGCGTATTATTTTCAATAATGACCGGTGACGTTCTATACATTATCCCGCTTATTACACGGCTCCTTGCCAAAACGAAACAATTCCTTGCCAAAACGAAACAAAAGTGATAAGAAAGACGTGAATCAGGCAAGAAATCCACTTTCCTTGACAGCGGTCAAGTTCGGTGTGCATAAAAGTACAGACGGAGTGGACCAATTGCGAACTACTGCAGCTGCTCAGTTAAAAAGTAGCCGCACCCACCTAAAACTAATCGGAATAAGTGTATACATGTTATAGCGGACTAAACCTCTATTCCGCACAGAATTATATTTCCTTAGAGAATTGTATTCCGATTGAGCTGTTCTTCCACTTCTATTCGGATCAGATGTGTCCATGTAAACGCAGCTAGTGATCATACCAAAGATCCTTTATCCTTCTCAATAGGCTCTCTGATCATACTGTAGGCTACTATAGGTAAACACAAAACACATTCCCACGTGGAGTGACGCTAGAGTGAAAAGTAGAGAGTATAGTGAAAGCGCCTCTCAAGCCGCGTTCACACCAAAAGCGACTCCATACAAAGTCAATGTATAGATGCGTTCCAGACGACAGGCGTCTGGAACGTGTCGATATGTTGACTTTATATGGAGTCGTGCCGCCCCGTCGCTTTTGATCTGAACGCATGTTCACACACGTTCAGATCACGCAAACCTGATTTTTACTTTTTACATTTTTGTGTCAGATCACGCGAACCTGATTCTTTTTTATTTATTTTTTTCGCAGACACTTTGTTACGCCTATCAGGCATGTGAACATCATTAGTGACAGCTGTGATTACCATATGACCTGAACCTCGTTAGTAACAGCTGTGAACACCATGTGACCCCGGCCCTCGTTCGCAACAGGTGTGATTACCATGTGCCCTGAACCTCGTTAGTTACAGGTGAACACCATGTGACCTGGTCCTCGTTAGTGACAGCTGTGATTACCACGTGACCTGAACCTCGTTAGTAACAGCTGTGAACAACATGTGACCTGGTGATTACCATTTGACATGCAGGCTGTCGGGGGGGAGGGACTGCTGGAGGAGCGTCTTCCCCAGCAGGTCCAGCTCGTCCAGGGCGGAGGTAGAGGGGGCGGAGCTAGAGCCGGCGGGGGCGGGGCCGGAGGGAGGCAGGTGTGTGTGTGAGGGAGGGTCTGGGCTCAGGAGGCTGGGGGCGGCCGGGATGTCTGCTTCTATGCTGTCAGACGACTGGAGGGAGATGGAGGGAGAAGTCAGACGGCTCCCACTGTGGACATCACGTTAAATGATGGAACTGCTGACCTCCCTCCGTTTAGCAGTAGAGGTGTGCTTATTTATATTCTCGTTTAAAAACGTAATTGATCGGTCTAGCTGATTGCGTCCAGAGACATTTTGATTGGCGCCTAAAGATAACGACCTTTGTAAAAAAACTAAAATAAACGGAGCGGTTGTAAGCTAATATGGATTTGTACATCAAACACAATAGCCACTAAACTACCGCTCCCCCAACCTAATTGATTGATCCTTGATCCTTAGTAAAACATCACTACATTTGTGCACATTAATGGTACATGAGGTCACATGGTGCAACCCTAAAGATCCTCTGAAAAGCCGGAGCGGTGACCTCTGACCTGGAAGGAGTCCCAGGCGGTCGAGTCCTCGGGCTGGGAGGGGGCGTTCGACGTGTGGGTGCCTTCACTCAACCCTGGGGGGCACAACCCGGGATTAGTACGGTCTGTCATCCTGAGTACCGTCAATCAATCAAACTAACTTCATGTGTGGCACTACAAACATTTTCTGTGTACGTATTTAAATAGTTTTTTATACTTTCAAGTCTTATTAATGTCTTGTACTTTCTGCTGTGACACTCGATATACCCAACTGGGATCAATGAAGTTATGTCTTTATATAAAAATGCAATAACATAAAAGAACATTAAAAAAAGTTTAGTTTAAAATAAGCCTCAATCTGACTCACATAGCTACATTTAAGAGGTCATTTTAAAGTTTGTTTTGATCAGTCAATATCATATAGAGGTCAGAGGTTATGCTGTTACCTAGCGACATGAGTTCATCGTCAAGGAGACTGATGCCCGTCTCGGGGGCGTGGAAGGCGTCTGTGGGGGAGGGGAACTCTGGGAACGAGGGCGGGGACTGAGGCGACGTGTCCAAGCCTGATAGGTCGAGCAGCGCCGTACTCCCCCCTGCGACCAATAGGATCGAGGTCAGTGAACTCTCAAGCACATTGTCTGTGTATTGTGTTGTATGTGTCTGTACCTGTGTGTCTGTGCGTCTGGGTGTCCGTACCCGTGTGTCAGAGTGTTGTTTTGTGTTTGTCCGCACCTGTGTGTCTGAGTGTTGTGTTGTGTGTGTCCGTACCCGTGTGTCTGTGCGCGTGTGTGTGTGCGTACCTGTGTGTGTGTGTCCCCGTACCTGTGTGTCTGTGTGTTGTGCTGTGTGTGTTCGTACCGGTGTTGTGTTGCTTGTACTGGGTCCATACCCGTGTGTGTGTGCGTGTCCGTACCTGTACGTCTGTGTGTGTGCGTTGTGTGTGTCTGCGGGTTATGTTGTGTGTGTGTGTGTGAGGGTACCCGTCTGTCTGTGTGCGTCCCCCGCTGTGTTTCCGTTGACCTCCTCCCCCCTGACCTGCAGCTTGTACTGGTTGATGACCTGCGTCAGGCTGTCGTTGGCCTGCAGGATCTCCGCTGAGGGGACAGACCGGGTCAGAGGTCAGAGGTCGAGGAGGACCCACCGGGTCAGAGGTCAAAGAGGACAGACCGGGTCAGAGGTCAAAGAGGACAGACCGGGTCAGAGGTCAAAGAGGACAGACCGGGTCAGAGGTCAAGATGAGCCTCACTCGCCACGACCCGAGACGTGCCGTTACAAAACCAACCCTCTAGTGACATCACATGTGGGCGTGTCCACCCAGACGTGTGACGGACAGGTCAGCCCCCCAGTCTACCCAGTGGCCTGGACACATTGGTCCCCACTCACCCAGGGCCTCGTCGTTGTCCTCCGTGTCGCTGGCCAGACGGAACAGAGTGGGACGCATCTTCTCACAGCGCTGATACAGGTCCTACACGCGCACACACACACACACACACACACAATAGGTTACTATCTATACACAGCAACTCAAAGTAACACACACACAGATGCATGTGAACATAACACAGCTCACCCACACAAAAAAACGTGTGTGCATCTGTGTCTCTTTGTGTGAGTGTACCTGCAGCAGCACTGCGTTGCTCTCTCTGTGCGCGCGCTCGCGTGCGTGCGCATACCTGCAGCAGCTCTGCGTTGCTCTCTCTCTCTCTGTGTGTGTGTGTGTGTGTGTGTGTGTGTGTGTGTGTGTGTGTGTGTGTGTGTGTGTGTGTGTGTGTGTGTGTGTGTGTGTGTGTGTGTGTGTGTGTGTGTGTGTGTACCTGCAGCAGCTCTGCGTTGCCCGGCGTGCTGGGGGTGGCGGGATGGTACTCCTGCAGCATTTGGGACAGCAGCCCCACGCTCTCCTTCACCTCCTCGATGGTGCTCACCCGCTTGGACACCTTCTCCGCCTGCCGCTGGTCCTGGGAGACGGACAGACACACGCACGCACACACACACACACACACAAGAAATATGAGCCCAGCAAGAATGAAAGACAAAACTAGGGTACCACTGCCCCCAAGGGAGGGGGAGAGAGAGAGGGGGGGGGGGGACACAAAGACAGAGAGAGAGAGAGAGGGGGGAGACAGGCCGAGAGGGAGGGGTGAGAAGGAGAGAGGGGGGAGGCAGACAGAGAGAGAGAGCTAGGGAAAGAGCGAGAGAGAGAGCGAGAGCGAGAGAGAAGCAGGCAGAGATAGAGGCTGACATAAATAGGCAGAACAGATCATCTACCCAGGGGAAAGAGATGGGAGGGACAGGAGGAAGGGAGACGAAAGGGAGCAGGGCTCCCGTTACACCAGGAAAGGAAAGAAAACTCCAAATGACAATAGAACAGAGAAGACGCCATTTTCTCTCCATAAAGAAACGCTTAATCCCATTCTCTCGTTGACTCATGGCCAACCTACACCCTCACGCAGAAACTCTTTCACTTTGAACTAGGGACGTTGACCGATGACCGTTTGACCGATGGTTGACCGGATCAACGTTAACCGATCAATCTTGTCGCTTAAAAAAAAATTGGGGTCAGTGTGAAAAGATGATCAGATGAGGTGACTTATTGGAAGTTGGACGGACACGGCGACTAGCCCGCTGTTTAATTTCTCGTCAAGTCTTTATTATTCCCGCATGCGAGCGGTGGAGAATATGGTCTCTAAATTATTATGGGCAGTAGACTAAACGCTATAAGACTGCAGTTAGCCATCTCATTCGAAGATCTTTTTGTGTGAAGTGAGAAAAATTATCCCTCACGCTAAATTTTTCCGTCTCCTCCAAACTAAACAAGCGGCGTCTCTTCGGAGCTGTCATTTTCTTAAATGAGCCGCGGCAATGTTTCAAATGCCCTCTTCCGATTGGCCCCGTCTCTCTACACACGGTCAACTTGCAGTAAGCATGCCTCATGTTTCAATTCAAACACGGGTCGTGCCGCGGTTAGAGCCACTGCCTCTCACTCGGAGAGTGTTTGTGTGTGAGTCGGAGGCAGAACGGTAGAGAGATGAGGTACGAAATAGCAGCCGGCAGGCGCGGCTCGAAATGGCTGTTATTTCAAATTGCACATTTTAATCTGATCGGTTAACCGGTATTAACCGGTATTAACCGGTTAATGAGGCTCGGTGGTCGGTCAAGAATATTTTACATTTTCGACCAACCCTACTTTGAACTGCTCTTTACTTGGGTCTTCAAGGAGCAAGGGGACTTAAGCCAGGTTCAGACCCTACGTCATTTTGGTCTTTCACAATGTTCACAATAATCAATTCAGGCAATTATTGCCTCATCAAGTTTCCAAGACTTGGCCTAGAGGCACACTAGACGTGTCCACGTCGTAGGAGATACAACAGACCATCTTTGTCCGGCTACACAGGATACGACAGCCAGATCGGATGTCTTGCGGTTCATAAACAACACCCGTGACAGAGTTTCAGAGGTCAAGGAGGACACACCGGACACCAACTGAAGGTCTGAGAAGGCAAAACTGTGTTGGAATCGGTTCTGCATTTTGTAGTATGATCCCAGCGTTAGAGGAACTGATCCACAATCAGCACAGAGCCGAGTGTAACGGTGTGCAGATAAACCTGCATGATTTCTCTCTGTTACCTCTCTGTGTCTATGTGGCTATAAACCACAATGGACTTAGCTACCTTCTGTTGGATGCTTACAGGCAGACTTGGGGATGGACCTCCCATCACCTTCTGCTTGGGACTTAAAAGGTCCCAGGACACGCTACCAGGTGTGAGCGTGATTAGCCATTACTAGCCGTTTTGAAAATCTGCCCCTTCTGACATCACAAGGGGGCGTGTCCACCTAGATGTGTGCTGGATAGATGAGCAACGTTTGCTTCAGTCCACTGGGGAGGCTGGTAGACTGATCTATCCAGGACCTGTCCACTCTCTGTCAGGCTACCCAGAGACGGCGGAGATCTCACCTCTAGAACCATCTCTTTGATGAGCTTGTTGGCCGCCTTCAGGTCGTCTGGGTGCGTGCTGGTCAGGAGGTGGGACAGCATCTGGACAGCCAATGGGAGAGAGGTGAGACACTGTGAAGCACCAGAGGTTCAGATAAGGAGAGGTCGGGGAGAGGGGAGACTGACTTTGGATTTCTCTTCGTCCTCAAAGATGGCGTTCTTGGGTCTGGGAGGTGGCGGGTTCAGCATCTTGTCAGGGGGTAGCTCGGGGTCCTGCTTGACGATACCTGGAGGAGGAGGAGGAGGAGGAGGAGGAGGGGGAGGAGGTTAAGAAGAAGAAGAAGAAGAAAAAGAAGAAGAAGAAGATCACAAAATGGTACAAAACACTTAAAATTTGTTTTTAACAATTTCTAAGCTGATGCTTGACTTTCTGGCTCAACTAGACCCGGGAGCGCTGGCTTCCTATTGGCTGCCTCCCCATTTGCTCTTTACTTTAACATACCTACCTGACTGCTGTGGGACTCACTACAGTCGCAGCCCACATGCTAAGAACTTAACATGCCATTTAACGATGTAGCAAAGCTGTTGTGGTTGAATTGGTTACATATCCTCATCACCTTATCTTCATCCAATCAGACCTGCTTGTTGTGAGCCCGTGTCTTGTCGTGAAGGTACGGATGTATCTTAAATGCCCACAAATGTCTGTTTGTGTGTCTGCGTGTGTGCGCGTCTGACCCTGTTTCTTCAGCATTTGGTAGGCGTCCAGGATCTTGGCCTCGTCGGGCAGCCCCAGGGTCCAGCTGTAGATGAGCTCCAGCACCTTCTGCTTCACCGGCTCTGGGGACCGCGAGCCCAGGTACTGGGGGGTTCAGGGGGGGTCAGGGGTCAAACATCGGGCTTGTGACATGACAGGGCCGCTAAACCTGACCTCATGTAAACCTGACCTCATGTTTTCACGATGTAGCTTCCGTTGTGTGTTTTATCCTGCTCTACGTCTATGTTTTGTATTTTTTTGTATCTTGAATATCATTTGTATGCATTTTGATTCTGTGTTCTTAGATAAAACATACTTGTTAATGACACCATATAAAGGACAATTCAATAACACTACACAGAACATAGGGTGTCAACATAACTGTGCGCATGTGTACTCGTGCGTGCGTGCGTTTTCCTGCGACTGTGTCTGTGTGCATACGCATGCGCCTTACCTTGGGCGACACCACCTTGATGAGCTCGTTGAGGAAGCGGAACTTGCCCACCTCGCTGTGGAAGCGCTTCCCACAGGCCTTCATACACGTCTCCAGGACCTGCAGGACAGACACACACCCGGTACTGAGCCACACACTCTATAGAAACCCACAACCCTGGCAGTGTTAATTCTACGTTATATGACATGAGACCTCCAGGACCCAACTCAGACAGACCCTCCCCCCCCCCCCCCCCCCCCTAGCACCAGCACTCACCAGCAGGGCCTGCATGGACTCCCACTCCTGGGGAGACTGGATCTTGTGGGCCAGGAGTCGGGTGGCCAGCTGAGGTCTGACACACACACACACACACACACACACACACACACACACACACACACACACACACACACACACACACACACACACACACACACACACACACACACACACACACACACACACACACACACACACACACACACGATTGAGCTACTGTTAGATAGGCCCCGTTGTGTAACTAGGTGATAATCTGGTATTTCCAGACAGTCTGCATCCATCACACGTGACACTGAGTGAAATAAGGAAGGTGAACTCCACAACCACAGCCTCGAGCCGTAGGAGCAGAGACAAAATAAAAATAAAATCAAGTGTGGTGGCGTTTCAAATAATACAGGGACTATAAGCACAGCAGTGTGGGTGTGCAGAGGTGGCAAGATGAGTCATAGAAATGGATTGTCATTTCCTTTATAGAGCCTTAACTCGCCCGGATGAATATTATCTGTTGAAATCAATCGAGGGAGCATGAAATGAATTAGCTACAAATATATACACCACCAAGCAAGTATGCATAGGCCACTTTGGCCAGAAACGGTGTATATGGATATTTCTGTTTTTGTTGTTAAGCATTGACCTGCACATTTCCTGTGCTATCCTTCTGCAACACCTGAATTCCTATCACAGGATTAAAACAGGGTTGTCTTATCTTCATAAACACTTTGTTAAGAAGCAGTCTGTTAACACTTTGTTAACAGAGACGTGAAGGCTGTCAAACCTCCCCAGACCCATAAACTCCTCGCGAATCAGAAACACAGTACATCATCCACAGTTGGAAGTGGCCCGCCCTCACCCTTCCAGGTCGCCGTTGAGCTGATCGCAGAAGGCATGGATGCCCCCCCAGTCCGTGTCCTTGTTCAGAGGGTTCGTGGCTTTGTCTGTCGTAATGGGAGAAAAAATATGATACCGCAGGGCAGACAAAGGCGCCACTGTGATGCCGCGCAGGGACATTTCCTACCCATGCACTGGTCATCTCGACACTAAGACGCGAATGTTGAGGATTTCAGATTACTTCATTAAAAAGCAATCTGATTTACTGAATGTCAAGTTGCTTGCTTCATAGAATCTGACACCAGAGTGCCATGTAACCCCCCAGCACCATAGACACAGCACATAGACACACCACATATACACAGACACAACACATAGACAACCCCCAGCACCCAACACATGGACCAGCCCAAGGACCTAACACATAGACACAACACATAGACAATCCCCAGAACCCTACAGATGATAGACAAACGCATCCCCATGTACAGTACAATGGAGCTAGCCTGCCTATGAGTGTCCGTATATAAGTGGCCCAGTAGAGGAGCCATGCCTCTGATGCCATGTCTCCCTGCCCTGCTAACGCCTGCTCTGGGCTATGTTGACAGCTGTCTAGCACAACAAGCTAAGAGGCAAGCTAGCTCTTTAGCAGTCTGGCGGGGAGGATAGTGGGCAGTCTTAGCGCTCGTTATCTCGTTTATGGCTAGCCGTTCAAAGGCGAACAGTTTGTACACTTTAGTGTCTTAAGGGACGGTTGTCGGGTGTTGTTGTAGTTTAAAATACTCACTAATGCGAGACTCCAAACTCTCGGCGTCCGGCGGTGTAGCCATCATTGACGGGATCTGTGTTAACCTGGATGTTCTCGCGAGATTTGGGCCATCACCTGAACGCGCTGACGAAGCGCGTCCTGGACAGACAGGATCTGAGACCAGTGTCGAATTGGTGGATGATGACTTCTGGTGACTCGACACAGGAGATCAAGCGATTATATTGAATCTATTATGTTACCCTATATTCAATGAAATCACTTATATTACACTGAACACTGAAACAATTTTGGACCTTGGTAAATCATTTGGACAACATTCAGAAGATCTGGAGCAATGAGCCACACCACCGTTCAAAATAAACTTGACAGAGCAGAGGCAACAGGAGGACCTCTCTATCTAATTATAGAGACCCTGAAATGTGTCTCCCTCTAGCGGCAGACACGGGTCACCGCGGCCGTGCATGTAGCCGCTGGGAGCTGCAGAGCCACATTACCTGGCCCATTTAATGGATATGTAATATCTTTTTCGATGCATGTCTCTCTATGATTCTCATATGTTAATGGATTTGAGGAAGACGGTGTTCAGCATGGCTTCAGCAGAGTTGTGGACAAACAACCGTGCAACGGACTTTTTCTAGTGAGCGGTCGTTTTATTTTGCAAGTTTAAATCACAGTAAATTTGTATTAAGGGCGAGAAAGTCGACCACCTGTGCATCGTTTTCTGGAGACTTGACTGTTATTGAGACATGAAGAGGAGTTTTTAACGTTCTGCGACCATCTCTCAAGGAGGCGGTGTTGTTTACCAACACCGCGACCCCTGAACCCATCAATGCATTGCTCTCTGTCTGCAGGTTAATCTCATGATGACTAATCCCCCTCAGGAGATGGACCCGCTGGCGTTCCGGCTTTCTTCTGGTCAACAATCCAGACCCACAGACCATATCTACCGTAAGTGGACCATCTGACCCCTGAACCCTCAATTCCGAACTAAACCCGGATTTCTGTTGTATATGGCACTGGTTTTGTCTGCATATCTAGTGTATAATGCATGAACAACTGTTTGTGTGAGGCCTTACACGTCACTTCAACTCTGTATAGCTGAATGTAGTGCTTCAGCTCAAGAGTTACACAGAGGAGATCCTGATCCCATTCAATTCTATTAGAAAGGGTCTCAGGTTCTGTTTAACCTAATCAGCAGGGCCGTGCACAGACCTTGTGATGGGCAAGCAAATTAAGACCCCCCCCCCCTCCCCCCATGTCACTGAGCAATAGTTATGTAATGAAGATGACCAACTCGGTTTGATATGATATATTTAGAAGGATATTTATACATGAAACAAGAGCATGTCAACTTTGCAAGCATTTATAGTACATCAACCAAGGAAAATGCATAATTGAGAATTAAAATGGTGCTCCTGGGTAAACGCTTCCACTCCCAGTGTCAACACACCAGGCTGTCTCCTCCTCCTCCCCGGAGCTCTGGAACCTGCCAGACCGCTCCCTCCCATAGAGCCGACGGACGCTCTGCCGAGCAGGACCCCCTGGAGAACCTTGTGGATAGACGGCCACCACACTTCAGGTAAAACACAGAAAGAGATCGGATGATAACCAAAGGGGACTTTTATTTTGAAGCAAGCAATTCGTTTTGGTTGGGTTGTTTTTTAACTCGAAAGGATTAGGGTCATTACTTTTCTTGTGCATCAAGCATTTCCTTACTCTGTTAGAACAATTATGAGGACCTGGAATTTATTCCGACTGACAACAGCCTACATGTAGGCATCTTGCCTGCCTGCTCCTGAATGATTATATCATGTATCAGTGAATACATTTATCTGTATTCACTGTAATTACTTTTTTAAAAACATCAGTAATATTCTGCGTCCTCTCAGGTCAAAGGTCAAGGTGAAGAGGTCAACTCCTACCACAGTTTTGCGGACAGCCACTGAGGAGACATTGTGGATCGCGGGCCCGGAGTTTACATCACACGGGGAAGGTTGCGAGTTAAACTCCCGTTATCGCCCGGAACCCACCGTGGAGGGTCGTCGCCATAACGACGTCAAGCATGTCGAAGCCGCCAGCGCCTCCCGTTCCCGGGCCTCCCGTTCCCGGGCCTCCCGTTACCATGCCTCCGGCTACCATGCCTCCCGTTACCATGCCTCCCGTTACCACGCCTCCCGTTACCACGCCTCCCGTTACCACGCCTCCCGTTACCATGCCTCCCGTTACCACGCCTCCCGTTACCGTGCCTCCAGTTCCCGCCCCCAGGACCAAAAGACCCCCCAGAGGGATCCCACCTCCTCCAGGTGGGTGGGCCGCCTGTGAGCCGGACGCTGGAGACTCAGTGTACATTTAATGTGGATGCTCAAACTCAATGTTTGCCTTTTTATCTTTCCTTCTGTACAGATAATTCATCCCATCCAAACCAACCTACAACCCCTCCTCATCCCACGTAAGCAGTTATACATTTGTTATTGTTTAGACCGTGTTTTTTACGAAATACATTTAAATGAAATCAAAAGTTTTGAAAGTGTATATTTCCAACTCAGTGATTATCTGATTGCGGGAGTCCAGTCATCTTTATTTGTGTGAGTAGAATAAATAAAGTGAGAATAAATAATAAGTAAAAGGAATAAAAGAGTCAGCCAACCTGGAGGGGGCAGGACCTTATACCTTTTCCTGAAAAACGAAGTGATGAGAAATTGTTTATCGTCTACTAACTACATTCCTATTATGCACCTTAATCCTGGCCTTCTCGCCCATTTCCTTGCTGCGCTAGCCTGAAAGCTAAAAGCAGGCACCCATGGATGACCATGGTCCATCCAGGTCCCTGGACCCAGCTTCCTCCTGCACCGTCTCCATTCACCCCTCCATGGGCCAGCTCTCTGCCCGGCCACCACAGAGGATGGTTCAAGGCCAGGGTCGCCCCGCCCAACCCCTTTGCCGAAGCCCACAAGGTGGCTAACTACATTGCTGGACGAAAGGCTTCTAAACAGCCAGCCAATCAAACCAAGCGCTCCGAGCCCACCAGCCAATCGAGGAAAGCCCCCAGTCCCGCCAAAGAAAAGTCGGGTGTTGCGGGCCAGCCAAGCTCAACGGATGGGTCGAATGCGGTTAATGTAGCCAGTACTAGCAGCATAGCCTCGCCCATGGCACCGGCCTCGATGGATTCCTCAAACGCTCCTGGTTTGGGTAGCTCAACCCAGGATGGCCCTCTGAGCGGACCAGTAGAAGGAGCTCATCCACCTGGTTCTCTGACTGTGCCAGAGGCAGGGGCCACGGGTGGTGGGGCAGACACAGCAGGGGGGCGTGGGAGGCCAGACTTTGCAGGAACGATTAGCCTCCGTGGCTCAGCTAGTGGGTACAGACCACCTGCTCCGGCTAGTTCTGGAGGACTAGGGAGTTTTGCAGACATAGGTTGCGAGGTTCCTGGGGTACCAGACTTGGGGAATGCTTTATGTGGATTGCCCATTGATAGGGGAGCGGATATAACAGCCCAAAGAGGTCTACCTGCTCCCATTGAGGTACCAATGGGATTATCTGGTTTAGCTATCGAACTGGGGTTGCCTGAGGCGGCGGGACAAGCTACCTTGATGGCTCTATCAAGTAGTCCTGGATTAGCGGGTGGCCCTTTGAGTAGCGGACTACCAGGTGCTAATCCACTTGGTTCTTCTCATCTTCCTGCTATAGGCAGCCGGCTCGGCAAACCAGACTTAATGCAGTCTGACAACTTGGGTGGCTTATCTAGAGGTGTTGATGTGGCTAGTTTTGTCGGACAGGGCCGTTCAGCGGACATTGGAGACAGTCCTGAGGTACCGGGCGTACTGGGTGAGTGCCCTGCTGTGGGGGGCTTGATGGAGTCTGCGTGCGCAGGTGCGTTTGCCGCAACCCCTGGACTCTCCTCCATCCCCAAGAGCTTCTCCGTGCCGGCCATCTTCTCTGGCCTGAAGAAGGGCAGGACGACTCTGTCCCTGAGCGAGGTGAGAGATGTGTGCAGAAGCCCGGCCTGGCCTCCTAGGGGAGTGACATTATCTTCCTGATTTTATATGTGTATAAGCCAAATAAAATGGATGCTTCCATTGGGCGGGAGAGAGTGCACTGTTCTACTTAGTCATTCGAACAAAGTTGTTCATAGTGTAGAAGGACTACAAAGTGTGTGTGGTTATTAGTTGAATAATGAATTGCTGAAAGATTTGTCATTTTTTGATGTGTTTAATGTTATTGTGTTGACTATGTTGGTAGAGACCCGACCCAAGACCTGCAGTTCCTCGATCCAACACGATGCAGGCCTCCCTCTCCAGCCGCCCGCAGGCTCCAGGCTACGGCTTTCCACCAATCAAGAGGAAGGTAGGCGGAGTGTGTTCATCACATTTACCTCCACCTATAACCTCCGGGTTCCGGACTTGTGTTTCAGGTTTTGAATGTGGATCAAAGCAGTTATAAAGACACTTTAAGGACAAAGCACTCAGAAGAGATGCCCTGTTTGTGTCAGAAATTAAACAAGAGCAGTCTAAAATCGAAATTTCTCAACTGTTATTCTCACAGAGCATTTTTACTCCCCAATAGCTGCTGGATGGCTAAATTAATTCTAAGTAATTTAAATCGTACTGCTAATTTTTAATCTACAAAGCACTATTTAAGAGAACAAACATTTTTATTTCCCATAAAGACACGTTTTGTTCTTGTTTGTTTTGTAATGCATGTGTGTGTCCCATTTGTACGGAGTATTAACGGTTAAAGGAATGATTTCAGGTACGAACTGATGCATGCGTTCCCACTGACGACCTGCAGGGGGAGCTGGAAGAGGTCAGCACGCGACTGGAGGAGCTGGAGTTGTGCGGCGCGCAGCTGGAGAGCAAGCTGAGAGACTGCAGAAATAGTGTGTTTTATAGTGTGTAGTCAAACCAGGGGCATTTCCACCAGAAGGCCCTAGTATTTGAGCTACTAGAGCCACTCCCCGTATAGTATATTGTAGTGGGTAGGAGGGCGTTGAAGAACTGGGGCTTTAGATGGTACCACTGTTTACTAACTCCAAGTGCAGCATGAGATAAAGTAATTCTGCTAAGGGAAATTGTAAAGACAACTTTATATATTTGTTTTATAGTTACTTTAAATATCTATATATTATTTTATGGGTTTCAATGTTTAGTTTGCGTTCTTGTCAAATGTGCTAAAGAAGTTGCTCAAAGTAACAAAAAGGGCTTGACAAATAAATGTGTTTATGCTGACAAAATAGCAGGCCTTTTATTAATAATTGTCTATATGGAATCTAAAGAAAAGGAAGAGGAGGCCATGCTGACGGACTGGATGGCTCTGATCCAGGAGAAACAGACGCTGTTACGCAGAGAGGCGGAGATCACCCAACTGTAAGTAACAAACATGGCTCATCAAACCGGGACCACTCACTGAGGGGTTGTGTGTGGTGGCTGAAGGGTTTGTGTGTGTTCTATGTGGCTGTGTTTCCAGGACAGAGCAGAAGACGCTGGAGGAGAGGCAAGCTGACCTGGAGTACAAGCTCCGATGTCTGCTCATCAAACCAGGTGAGACGCTCCGCCCTCACCTGGAGCTGACGACCACGTCTAACTGTCTGTCTGACTGACTTATACTGTAGTTACTGAATAATATACAACTAAGTACAGTAAAACAGGTCATCTCCCGGTAGCAGGTAACACTCTATTCCTGATGCGTTCCTTTAGATAGGGTCACCGTTTAAAGTGTGTGTGTGTGTGTGTGTGTGTGTGTGTGTGTGTGTGTGTGTGTGTGTGTGTGTGTGTGTGTGTGTGTGTGTGTGTGTGTTGGACGGTGTGTGTGTGTGTGTGTGTGTGTGTTGGACAGAGAGTGAGTGGAATGCTGAGGAAGAGGCCCAGGAGCAGAAGATGATGGAGGATCTGGTGGCCGTCATTGAGCAGCGCAACGCGATCATCAGCAGCCTGGATGAAGACCGCCAAAGGTGACAGACTTAACACTGAGCTGTTTTACTGAGGCAGTCACTTGAAAGTGAAAGTGAAAGCGACTTCATGTTTTAGTACTCAAGTGAAAGTGACATCTGAATGAAACTGTTGTATTTAACGTTAAGTTTGCACATTAAAAAATAACAGTAAACATATATGAATAATAAAGGACCTAGGAATAAAATATGTACGATATTAAGACCTAATATAAAATGTGTACAATGGGTGCGGAGAAACTATTTTGAAGGTGTTGTTTTTCTTTCCAGGGAAAAAGAAGACGATTCTGTGCTGGGAGCCATGAAAAACCAAGGTGGGCTGAATTATGTTTATAAGGCTTATGCTACATACAGTTGACTACTCCGAGTCAATGCCAGTGCGTTCATATCTCTGAGTCCGATTTTGAACTAGCCTGCCAAATACATTTTTGCCACAAATTCAGTGACATTCACGGTGATCTTTATCAAGTGATGTTGACGTGTGCTACAAATGGCATACCTCTAAATAAAATATAGAAACCTTTATTTTATGATTGTTATATTTATAACAGTGGTCTTTGCTGCATGTTTGTTTTCAGAATTCCAGAAAAGGGGACTCAGTGAGCTGAAGAAATCCAAAGGAAAGTTCAAGCCCATGAAAGTGTTTCGGATGCTAGGCGCCCAAGAATCCAAGGACAAGAAGAACTGAACTGAAATATGTCCAGAACACCTGACTGTGTTCTGCACTTTAAGAGAATAATCATACGTGATCCATTCAATATTTCGATCATCAGGGGATTTAAGTTATGTGGAGATACAACACTGCATTTTTAAGCAGGTTTTGTCCTCATGACCAAAATGATAATGGTCCTCATCCAAATCATACTTAGCGGTATAGAAAATGCAATTTATTAAATAAAATGTATGCATTCAAAATATGCCCACAGATTCAGTACTTTTCTGCACTATTTATTCAATAAATATTTTCAGAAATTAATGCTCATGAATGAATGTAGAATTTGTTGAGGAACTGCGCACGAAGCGGAACCATTAAGAGAGGTTCTCAGGAGTCTACGGACGTAATACAGAGTTGCAGCGCCTGCACCGGAAGTCCTGAAAGCAAGTCCAGCATACAGGGAAACACATCACTCTGTAATTAAGCCAGGAAATAAGTCTACCAAAAGACCTATTGTCGATTATTTCACATCATCATGTCAGACAACGAAGATAAGTGAGTACCCACCGATCCTGGATCAGAAATGCAGAAGTTTAAGAAGCCTCACAGTAACGTGGGATTGAGTGGACAGGATCATGGGTGGATTACTGCACGAGCACACCGGGCACATGCCCAGGGGCCCAAGGGCTCAGGGGGGCCCTTGGGCCCCCTTGAGCCGCCCCACAAGTTAGGCTAACAGTTACTAACTACCCCACAAGTTACTAACAGTGGGGCCCAGGGCCCCACAAGTTACTAACAGTGGGGCCCTGGACCCACAAGTTACTAACGGTGGGGCCCTGGACCCCACTGTTAGTAACTTTTAATGTTGCATTGTCGAAGCAATCAGCAGAGAAATACAAAAATTCAAGCGAAAACAGCAATAGTAGGCCTATTACTACTGAGTAAATAAATTAATAACAAGATCACCAGGGGGCACTATTTCAGTTTGTGAATTTGAGACCGGTCACGAACAAGTCACTGTCATTTAAACATGGAGCAACGGCGAACTCTAAGTGGAGCGTTGAAGCGAAAATTAAAAAAAGAAAAAGAAACAAGAGAAACTGCCGCCTTGCAAAATGTACCTCGTATTTCCCAATTTTTTTAAAAAAAACATACAATCTACTGTAGAAGCTCAGGAGCCTGTTGCTACGGGAGATGAAGAGCAACGAGCTGGCAAAAATATTAACGTGCCGCTACCACCACCAGACATCATGGAGGATTTCGCACGGAACAGAGCCCGGAAAAAATGCATTTCATAGGTGAAATGCATTACTGTCATTTAATGTAAGGAACTGTTCGCATTGAGTTGCTTTAAGTCGTTTTTATTTGTGGTTGAAAACGGTGCATTCGGAATTCGTTCAAATCGCCAAAAATTGCATCAATTATATATATTTTTCATCCTGTTTTGGTTAAATAAAGATGCATTTATTGGTAATAATTAATGTGAGGTTGCCTTTCCTGTGCTACAAATCCTGCTGAGTTGCAGGTATAGGCCAATGACTTATTATCGCCAATAAGTGTGTGTGTATTCTGGGTGCGTGTGTTTATGTTGGAAGGGGGGGGGGGGCCTGTGGAGTCCACGTGCCCAGGGGCCCGATATGTCATAATCCGTCTATGGACAGGATAGTGTGTTGATGTGTTCACCTAACATCGCATATTTATTTAGATTACTCTTTTGGCACCTACAATAATCGATTAAATAATCATGTTGTGTGAATCGTAATCAAGTGCGAGAATCGTAAGGATACATTAAAAAACATACAATAAGCAAAGCAGCCATCTACCTTTAAGTGCTTCATTATAGAGAATATAATATAAACTGTTAATTGGTTGTATACAATTTTATATACAGTATATATATGTGAGCTTCTCCGTGCCGGCCATCTTCTCTGGCCTGAAGAAGGGCAGGACGACTGTGTCCCTGAGCGAGGTGAGAGATGTGTGCAGAAGCCTGGCCTGGCCTCCTAGGGGAGTGACATTATCTTCCTGATTTTATATGCGCATAAGCCAAATAAAATGGATGCTTCCATTGGGCGGGAGAGAGTGCACTGTTCTACTTAGTTATTCGAACAAAGTTGTTCATAGAGTAGAAGGACTACAAAGTGTGTGTGGTTATTCGTTGAATAATGAATTGCTAACGATTTGTCATTTTTTTACGTGTTTAATGTTATTGTGTTGACTATGTTGGTAGAGACCCGACCCAAGACCTGCGGTTCCTCGATCCAACACGATGCAGGCGGCACTACCAACACAATGTTATGGCTGAGCAGCTTACTGTGGTAAAATGGCCGCCAGTGGTGACGTTCGACTCCATTGGCCAGCAGCGCGGACGAGGCATCTAGTTAATATAGCCTATATATCTATGGATGGATCCTCTCCTGGAACCGTCACCTTATCGTGGTGGAGAGGTTTGCGTGTCCCTGTGAACCTGAGGGCTGTGTTGTCTGGAGCCTTGTGCTCCTGGTAGGGTCTCTCATGGCAGAGTGGTCTCAGGTGAGGGGCCAGACTAAGAATGGTTAAAAAAACTCCAATGAATAACGAAAAAAGAGATGTGACCCGGCCCGGAGGAAGCCCGGGGCCCCCGTCTGGAGCCAGGCCCAGACGGAGGGCTCGATGGCGAGCGCCTGGTGGCCGGGTTTGCCACGGAGCCCGGTCGGGCACAGCCCGAACACACTACGTGGCACCCCCCCTCTCTTCATCCCATGGGCCCACCACCTGTGGGAAGACCCGTTGGGGTCGGGTGCGCAGCCACATGGGTGGCAGCGAAGGTCAGGGGTCTCGACGGACCAGACCCGGGCGGCAGAAGCTGGCTCTGGGGACGTGGAACGTCACCTCGCTGTGGGGAAAGGAACAGGAGCTTGTGAGGGAGGTGGAGCGCTATCAGTTAGATCTGGTGGGGCTTACCTCCACGCACAGTCTCAGCTCTGGTACCGTACTCCTGGATAAGGGTTGGACTCTATTCTTCTCCGGAGTTGCCGAGGGCGTGAGGCGCCAGGCGGGTGTGGGGATACTCATAAATCCCCGGCTGAGCGCCACGGTGTTGGAGTTTACCCCGGTAGACGAGAGGGTCGCCTCCCTGCACCTAAGGGTTGTAGGGGGGAAAACTCTGACTGTTGTTTGTGCGTATGCACCAAACAGCAGTTCAGAGTACTCGGCCTTCTTGGAGACCCTGAATGGAGTCCTGTATGGGGCTCCAGTAGGGGACTCCGTAGTTCTGCTGGGAGACTTCAACGCCCACGTGGGCAACGATGGAGACACCTGGAGAGGCGTGGTGGGGAGGAACGGCCTCCCTGATCTAAACCCGAGCGGTCGTTTGTTATTGGACTTCTGTGATAGTCATGGATTATCCATAACGAACACCATGTTCGAACATAAGGGTGCTCATAAGTGTACCTGGTACCAGAGTACCAGAGTGCCGAAGATCGATGATCGATTTTGTGATCGTGTCATCTGATCTGAGGCCGCATGTTTTGGACACTCGGGTTAAGAGAGGGGCGGAACTGTCAACCGTCTGGAGGAGGCCCCCGTCCTAGGTATCTTCAACTCACACCTCCGGCGGAGTTTTTCTGGCATTCCTGTGGAAGTTGGGGGCATTGAGCCGGAGTGGGCGGTGTTCAAAGCCTCCATTGCTGAAGCTGCGGTGGCTAGCTGTGGCCTCAGGGTCTAAGGCTCCTCAAGGGGCGGTAACCCTCGGACACCGTGGTGGACACCGGTGATCAGGGAAGCCGTCCGATTGAAGAAGGAGGCCTTCCGGGATATGATATCCTGGAAGACTCCTGACTCGGTTGCAGGGTACCGACAGGCTCGAAGGGCTGCAGCTGCTGCCGTGTCGGAGGCTAAGCAGCGGGTGTGGGAGAAGTTCGGAGAGGCATTGGAGAAGGACTTTCGGTCGGCACCAAAGTCTTTCTGGAAGACTATCCGGCACCTCAGGAGGGGGAAACGGGGAACCATCCGGGGAACCGTGTACAGTAAGGATGGGACTCTGTTGACCTCAACTGAGGAGGTTGTCGGACGTTGGAAGGAACACTTTGAGGATCTCCTGAATCCGAATAACACACCCTCTATGTTGGAGGCAGAGCTCGAGGTTGATGGTGTTTCGTCGTCAATTTCCCTGGTGGAGGTCACTGAGGTAGTCAAACATCTCTGCGGTGGCAAAGCCCCAGGGATTGATGAGATCCAGCCAGAAATGCTGAAGGCTCTGGGTGTTGAGGGGCTGTCATGGTTGACACGCCTATTCAACATCGCGTGGGAGTCGGGTACAGTGCCAAAGGAGTGGCAAACCGGGGTGGTGGTTCCCCTGTTCAAAAAGGGGGACCAGAGAGTGTGTGCCTATTACCGGGGTATCACACTTCTCAGCCTCCCTGGTAAAGTCTACTCCAAGGTGCTGGAAAGGAGGGTTCGGCCGATCGTCGAACCTCAGATTGAAGAGGAACAATGCGGTTTTCGCCCCGGACGTGGAACTACGGACCAGCTTTTCACTCTCGCAAGGATCCTGGAGGGGGCCTGGGAGTATGCCCATCCGGTCTACATGTGTTTTGTGGATCTGGAGAAGGCGTATGACCGGGTCCCCCGGGAGAAACTGTGGGAGTTGCTGCGGGAGTATATGGTAAGGGGGTCTCTCCTCAGGGCCATCCAATCTCTGTACTCCCAAAGCGAGAGCTGTGTTCACGTCCTCGGCAGCCAGTCAGTTTCGTTCTCAGTGGGTGCTGGTCTCCGCCAGGGCTGCGCCTTGTCACCAATCCTGTTTGTGATATACATGGACAGGATATCGAGGCGTAGTCGTGGTGGGGAAGGGTTGCAGTTCGGTGGTCTGAGGATCTCGTCACTGCTTTTTGCAGATGATGTTGTCCTCATTGGATCATCGGCCTGTGACCTTCAGCACTCACTGGATCGGCTGACGGCCGAGTGTGAAGCGGCTGGGATGAGGATCAGCACCGCTAAATCTGAGCCCATGACTCTTAGCAGGAAACCGGTGGATTGCTTACTCCGGGTAGGAAATGAGTCCTTAGCCCAAGTGAAGGAGTTCAAGTACCTCGGGGTCTTGTTCGCGAGTGAGGGTACTATGGAGCGTGAGATTGGCCAGAGAATCGGAGCAGCGGGGGCGGTATTGCGTTCGCTTTACCGCACCGTTGTTACGAAAAGAGAGCTGAGCCGCAAGGCAAAGCTCTCGATCTACCGGTCGATCTTCGTTCCTATCCTCACCTATGGTCATGAGGGTTGGGGGATGACCGAAAGGACGAGATCGTGGGTACAAGCGGCCGAGATGAGTTTTCTCAGAAGGGTGGCTGGCGTCTCCCTTAGGGATAGGGTGAGAAGCTCAGCCATCCGTGAGGAACTCAGATTAGAGCCGCTGCTCCTTTACTTAGAAAGGAGTCAGCTGAGGTGGTTCGGGCATCTGGCAAGGATGCCCACTGGGCGCCTCCCTTGGGAGGTGTTTCAGGCACGTCCAGTGGGGAGGAGACCTCGGGGAAGACCCAGGACTAGGTGGAGAGATTATATCCCAACACTGGCCTGGGAACGCCTCGGGATCCCCCCGTCAGAGCTGGTCAATGTGGCCCGGGAAAGGGAAGTCTGGGGCCCCCTGCTTGAGCTGCTCCCCCCGCGACCCGACCCCGGATAAGCGGATGAGGATGAGGATGAGGATCTATGCTGAAATGGCCTGTGATGGATGAGCGGTTTATCACAGCCGGTGTTGAAATAAGGGCCCCTCTTTTGATGAGACAGAGCTGAACATCTTAGTCATGCAGCTATTAGTTCATAATAACAAAGAATATTCCATTAAATGGTTAAGGATTTATTTGATTTGTCAAATAAGGTTTAAACGGCCAGATATGCCCATTTTTTGTGTTCGTCAGTGTTCGTCATTTCGTTGATTGACGTAACATCTGTAGTCTCTCTTCCTCTCTCTCCCACACATACAAAATAATCAGGGGTCTCATGTCGATTATCAAATCGTGGAATAGCGCTGGAGCCGTAGGGAGTGAAGGGGCTGCTGGAGCACCCGCTCTGAACGACAAACATCACCGGGGATGGCATTACATTGTAGTGAATGAACCCCCTCTCCGTCTGCAGACAACGCCAAAGGGTCCTTTTCCCGTCAGCGACTGACACTAAAGTGCCCTTGCCAACTGTCGGTATTTGACGGAGTGAGACTGTGTTGCTTAAACAAAGCTCACAATGACTACATTTAAAGATTCCCCCCATGTGTGTGAGGACTGTGACTTTGTCTGGTCAGCTCTTCTCTCCTCTCAATCCTCTCCTCTCCTCTCCTCTCCTCTCTCCTCCTCCTCCTCTCTCTTCACGTCCTCCTCCTCTCTCTTATCTCTGCTCTCCTCTCCTCTCCCCTCCCCACCTCTCCTCCTCCTCTCCTCTCCTCTCTCTTCTGCTCCTCTCTCGTACCTCTGCTCTCCTCTCTAGCTCATCTAGGATTGTGTTCATTATCGTCGTACATGACACTACGTGTGTCAACATGTCAACCCCATTTAGATGTGTGAATCTAAAATAGATGTAGTACAGCTGAACCCCCACTGGGGGAGTTCCGCTGTAGTGAATCACTATGGTGACGGTGACGCTCCTGCTCGTGCGGAGTCCTCCCCATAAGCCACGCCCACTGACTGCCTGGACGGCGCAAGGAGAGGGAGAGACCCCGACGCTGTTGGCACGAGAGCCGTGGACCGCGATACCTCTGAGCAGCCAGCAGCAGGGGAATGAATAACGCCATACAGGGGCGATTCTAAGTTCTGACTTTTGGGAGGGCTGAACCCCAGGAAGCCACAGGGGTCTATGACGTACCGTAAATAAAGTCCCGTCCAAAATTTTTTTATTCCACGACCTTTATATCTATCTTAAGTTGTACCTACGTCTAAGCCAATAGCTGGCAGTGTCAGCTAAAAAATGCAGTTCTGAATCACTAAAGTGATGAAAGGAAAAAAGACTGTGTGGATGAAGGAATAATCCATGGATGTGAACTGTACAAACAAATTTGAGGTATATTAAATTTCCTTTGTGTAAGTTTCACATGTACTAGCCTAATATTATGATTAACAGACCACTATTTTGGGAGCACTAAACTATGTTGTCTCACTTTCAGGGACAAATATTTTTTTATAAATCTTCTGATGCAAAAAAATCTTGTTGTTCTGATGCAAAGAAAAAGGGTGCTAATTTTCAGTAAAAAACAAAAAGCTGGCATTATTTTATCAGCTGAGGGCGTTTTCATTGCCATAACAACGAGCTAATCAACAAGTAGGCATACATGTTCTAGACCAGTGATTCTCAATAATTTTCTGTCATTCCCAAATTAGCTTGCACCTTATCATGCTTATCATGCTACGCAGCATTACAAGCCTCTGCCGACTAAAACATGAAGCAATTCAAGAGGAGGCATAGATAGAATCGCCTTGTGGTCAACTGTCGTTTAATACTTCTGACAGATTATTTCAAGGTTTTAAAATGAATATTATTATTATTACCTGGTCATGTTATTACACAGCTGGAAATCGTGGATTCTCTGATAAAGACTAGCTAGCCTTTGTGACAGACAAAACAGCAGAAACTATGTTAGGCGCGCTCGTGCTGCATTTTTGGTTTTGTCAAACAGGAGACGCCCACCCACAAATCAGAGGTAAGAGATTCAAATGGAATAGTGAGATTCCTTTCACTAGCCCATTTGAGCCTGTTCATGAGTGTACGGCATCCATTCTCTCATCGCTTGTGTAAAAAAAAAGAGGTTGAATATGAGATTTGAGGACGAAACGATAGGGTGGACTAAGGCAAGTTATGGGAGAGGTCCCAAAAGCTAGACCCAAAAGAGGTCTAGCTTCGCCACTGACCCCATCACGCGTTTATATGGGTTTCACCCAGTGGCGCAAAAAGTGGGTATGCACTATATGCGGCGCATAGGGGCGCTGCACCAGAGGGGGCGCCAAGCGATGGAAGTAAAAAAAAAATGTGTCTGCATTTTCTGTTTTTAACAGCGTTTGTGTAACAGAGGGACGTCACTGATAAGGCGCCCCCCCCCGCTCCTTCGCCTCCCTCCCCCCCTCCTCCCCACCCAGCGCTCCAGTGCCCCCTCGAACACGCCCCGGAGGCGAGCGCCAGAGTGTCTTCATTTGAACCGCATTGTCATCTGATGACACGTACCTCAATATTGAGAGGCAGAGAAGAAGGGTCAGGGTCACAACATAGAAAAAGGGTCACAACATAGAAAAAGAAAGATTGGGAAGGAGAAAGGGTGTGCAGGGATGAAAGAAAGCTTTTCAAAGTGGTTGAAAGACTGTTGTTTTTATGTCAGTGTATCAAGAGGAGGCTTGTAAATATTCAGGTTAGCTAAATCTACTACTAGTAAAACAACAGGTTACTGTTGTCTTGCAACTGTGTACTGATCAGAATGGAGACTACAATATAACGGATCATAACAAGAAAAATAAAGGAACTTGTTTGTGGTTATTTTGTTTTACTTCAATCTCTATGCAAGTCTTTGTTTTATGTCAATAGAACCAGTAAAAACCGAGTTTTAAAGTTGATACTTTATAACTCCGTTAATATATACTATATGCTCTGTAAGGTGACCTTGGGTGTCTTGAAAGGCGCCTCTAAATTAAATGTATTATTATTATTATTATGATTAATAATCCAAAAATTAATAAATTAATAATCCCAAAAATCGTTCTACACAGTATTGCGATGCATCGAAGAATCGATCATTTTCCCCACCCCTATTGGTTACTGTACTCCAACAGTTCTAACAGAGTCTATTGTTTTGCATGTTAGCTTTTTGGTGAAGCTAGAGTCGCTGACACGCGCCTTGTGGTGGGGTATAATAACTGGCAGTGTCTTTCAAAGATACTGAAGCACCATGAAAGAAGTGGTTACCACATAAATGCCTATCTGATGTGGAAAGAATTGGCATCCCGCTTATGCCTAGGTAAAACTATTGATAGCAAATTGCAGAGAGCCTGTTGCCTCGAGTGATCGACTGCATATTCTTCCTTGCAGAAAGAAACCTGCCACTGAGGGGACAAAATGGATATCCTAGAAATGGACATTTTCTGGGTATCCTTGATCTCATAGCACGGTATGATGTTACATTGACAGCGCATCTTAGAAAGGCTGCCTCTAAAGAAAACACCGGATATCTGTCCTGGTGCACTCAAAATGATTTTTTTGATTCAATATCAGAGTGTGTTTTAGGTCAAATTTGTGCCCAGATCACAGAGAGGGGGGGGGGCATACCCCCCAGAAACTAGGCAGTTGCGCCCCTGGTTTCACCTTCTCCCTGATGGTCTGAATAAGTCGCCAAGTGTGTCGTTAGTCGCCTTTTAGAAATAAAGGCACAAGGAGAGTCATGATCAGGGGGGGAGCCAGGCTTTGTGTACATCCGGGGCTTAGCCCTGAGGGGGGTCTGGGGCTCCTCCCCCAGAATTGTTTTAATTTCTAAGATGCAATTTCCTAGCCTGGCACCTGCCCACCTACCTACTTCCGCTAAATTTTCATTTCACTTCAGTACTAGGTCTGGGTCTGCTTAATGTCAATGCGTTCCATGTAAACCAGATTTCTGGCGGTCCAATCAACGAACAGAGGGAGTGGCTGAGAACGAAGACGTCTAGGTCGCACGCCAGTTTCAGTTGTAGTCAGAGGAAAACAATGGAGAAGGATACGAGAGAAGCTATTCGGTCTGTTGTGGGATCGCTGCCGAAAATCAATCAATTAAAGCCGGAGCAAGAACAAGCTTTGCAGAGTTTTGTTGGTGGCCATGATGTTGTGGCGCTTCTCTCCGGGGTTCGGGAAAAGTTAGATTTTCCAGCTGGCTCCGTTAGTGGTTAAGGAGCCGGTCCCGTCGCATGACATACGTCACGACCAAACGCTATGCGATTGGTTATGGCAGATCCAGAGTGGCACTGGGCGGATCCAATCATTTTAAAACTTCTACAGACACCCGCCTCCAAGTGAGTGAACGTTTGTCAATTGAGCAGTTCCAGACCTTCTGTACAAATGAAATGAAGTACGATGGTCTGGTAGACCAGGCTAGCAATTTCCTGCATTCTAGTCCATTTTAGGGTGACCTGCTGGAAATCCCTTCTAGTTCTCAGCCTACATTTTCAGTTGCAGTGCCTGCTCAAGACAATTCTATTTGATGGAAAGTAACAATAACCACTTAACTATTGCATTCTAGAGATTTTTATGTAAACTACAATGGCAAAATTGAGACTTATAAATTTGAGACCAACTTTCAGTAGATTCAAAGTAGGATTGCAGAGAAGAATTGTTTGTTTGTTTGTTTGTTCGTTTTTTTGTTGGCCTTTTTTTTAACCCTAGGTTTTCTGTTCCAAAAGGATCACGGTATGTTAGTTGCTATAGAAACATATGCTCTGAATCAAACCTGGTCGGACCAGGTTTTGCGCAGGTTAAGTTTGAAACATAACCCGGTTTTGGGTATTTCAACCGGCGTTCACCGCAGATTTCATGTGTTCACATGAATGGCATGCCCTTTTGATGAGAGAACTGCTGATATCGGAACGCAAATTATACGTGCAATCCACCGGGAGCGATTGATAAGACCACGGCTCGACATCTTGGCATATCGGATGACTTTTCGCTGGAGTGGAGAGATATAGATTCTCGCGCAAATCTTTGATATATTTATATAGCCTTACATAGCCAACACTACCAATCGAGGACCTGGCCTCAGTTCACTCCAGACTATTTGCGTAGCCCTCCGTTTTTTTCAAATGGTAGTTTTATCTAGGCTATAATGTTGGAGATGCTGAGCACATCTCAGTCGTTTCAGATGACCCATCCAAGATTTGTATCGGCCTCCTATCATACAAAGAGCAATATTGTCTGGGTAGGCTACTATGCCGAGAGGCATTTACAACATAAAGTATAAAATAGTCCTAACGGACTTGCATCCACTGGAGAATGTTCGATCGTAGCCGGCGGCTTCATTACAAGCACTGATCCATCTTGATCTGTGAAGTTGATGAATTGTCACTTTTAGGTTTTCTACCCAGTTACCAAAAAAATAAACATTTGGAATAGTATGCGCTGTGGCAAGCACACGGTTTGCATGTGTTACTTCGAAGGCAAAAAAAATCTAAAATACAAGAAAACACAAAAACCTACATTCAACCAGTGGGGTATGGCCTCTGACTCTCTGAGGTGGTAGGTACCTCCAGGTACCCCCTCCATGCCAGGGCGCCCTGAATTTATGTTTATTAACAGCTCCTCCACCGGGGTCAAGACAATTTGAGGGCCAGATCCATTCTGCCGACTGTCTGCCTTTTCACGATTGGCTTAAAAAATTTGGTTATTTAAATTACAATACGATGGTGGGAAAAGCTTACCAGTTTGTATGTTTTTTATACTTTTTAAGAAAGGGGTTATGTGGTAGGGTCTTTAAGAATGCTTAACTGGGATATTTATATATTCATGGCTCAAATGTTAAGGATCATGCTTTTGACGTGTAACTAACGCATTTACGCGGTCAGCGATCCGCTGCCAGGCTTTGGTTCTCCAGGTTGCAGAGGCTTTAGCTTTCCCTTTTCTTGTGATAATGTCCTTCTCCTCGTCATAGCTCCCCAGGAGAACCTGAAGTTCCATTTCATTGAAATAAGCGGCCCGTTTCGCCATATCGATCAGGGTTTCCATGATCCATACATCACGTCTTTTTAGGTTTGGCGTGGACGCGCACAACCCTGTGTTAACCAACCCCGAGTTGATTGAACTAATGCATAACCGCTGCTGTGGAACCGAAAACTCTGGGTTGGTCGGCACAGGGTCAATCAACCTAGAGTAGATGGGAAAAAACTCAAGAATGGTGACCATTGTTAGCTAATGTACTTTAACAACTTCAAAGTAATTTTTCACAAACAAAAAAAAAGATACAGGGCGTTTGAGGTGAGATTCTGGGCTTCAGTCCCGAAAGCCACCGCCCCCCCGCTCCGCCCCTGTTCCAGCTGAACGGTGGTTTGATCCCCAGTGTCTGCAGCCTAACCTATAGCATCTTATAGAGCAAGATGCCCCCTAAGTAAACCTCTACCCTTTCTATCACCACATATATCCTTAAACACGGTCTAACCCCTACCTGCTCCATTACCACATATATCAGGAACCTACTGGAAATCAGCTATTTTACTGAGACAGGCCCGTTTTAAATTGTACCTTTGTTACTCTTAATACTTTCCTGTATAATAAATATAAAATAAAAGAATAAAATATATCCTTAAACACTGTCCAACCCCTCCCTGCTCCATTACCACATATATCCTTAAACACTGTCTAACCCCTACCTGTTCCATTACCACATATATCCTTAAACACTGTCCAACCCCTACCTGTTCCATTACCACATATATCCTTAAACACTGTCTAACCCCTACCTGTTCCATTACCACATATATCCTTAAACACTGTCCAACCCCTACCTGCTCCATTACCACATATATCCTTAAACACTGTCTAACCCCTACCTGTTCCATTACCACATATATCCTTAAACACTGTCCAACCCCTACCTGCTCCATTACCACATATATCCTTAAACACTGTCTAACCCCTACCTGTTCCATTACCACATATATCCTTAAACACTGTCTAACCCCTACCTGTTCCATTACCACATATATCCTTAAACACTGTCTAACCCCTCCCTGTTCCATTACCACATATATCCTTAAACACTGTCTAACCCCTACCTGTTCCATTACCACATATATCCTTAAACACTGTCTAACCCCTACCTGTTCCATTACCACATATGTCCTTAAACACTGTCTAACCCCTCCCTGTTCCATTACCACATATGTCCTTAAACACTGTCTAACCTCTCCCTGCTCCTGGCAGTATGCATACAAATGTCAAACACAAGGAGGGTTTACGACACCTGGGGACATGTTGAACCAGAATAAGGCAGAGTTTGAATTTCTTATTTATTTGTCTCTTAATATTAGGACTTCCTTATCATTGATACCACCATGCATTTGGACAAGTTGGTTGTTATCAGACTCTACTGTGTGTGTGTGTGTGTGTGTGTGTGTGTGTGTGTGTGTGTGTGTGTGTGTGTGTGTGTGTGTGTGTGTGTGTGTGTGTGTGTGTGTGTGTGTGTGTGTGCTGTGAAACCTTTGATTTCCCCGAAATCAAGTGACATGCGCTGAGAGGGGTGGGACTGTCCGTCTCTCTCTCGTTCAGTTACATCCTCATCTAACGGTCCGTCGCAGCGGGGAGCTTTTCTTCTCCGCTTTGAAAACCTTTCACCTGATTAACTTGTTTTATAAACTCTTTAACCTCAGTTTCTTCCCTTAAATTTATACTTTTATAACTTTATACCGTATGGACGCATTTTAATCACGGAAAAGATAAGGTAAGGTAGGTCGACAATTTACTACAGTTTATTTTGACTTTAGGTTAGGTATATGATAATGAACAACCAGTTTACTACCGTTAATATTGTCTTTAGGTTACTGGTATATGATATTGATCTCATCTTGGTAAATGTTTAAAAAAATATATATATATAAAAGATATGTAAATTAGTTATGAAGAGGCCCTCCGTTGATCGTTCTTAATTGTATAACCTATCACTCAAATTCGGCAAATTAGATGTTTTTACCTAATATATAAAAAGGGGCTCCCCCCCCCCGCTCGCGTAGGGCACCAAAACGGCCAGCAGCGGCCCTGCGTGTATTGCTTATCAACAAAGACAGTTTACTTTAGAGCAGAGGTCTTCAACAGGGAGTCCGCGACCCCTAGGGGGTCCGCGGTGGTACTGCAAGGGGGTCGCGAAAGTTTTGTTTGATCAGACATTTTTTTCATATTCTCCTCGCAATTTTTTCCACAAATTGAAATGTCTTTAAATACACATTAACATGAATCCAACACACTAGCCTTGTTTACATGGACAGTTTTTATCCTATTTCTAATCGGAATAGATCTATTTCTATCATGCGATCCGAATGTATTTAAGGCATTTCCAAAAGTGGTAAGCGTAAGTTTGCATGTCTCTCGCGAACACCTGACACATTTGGACTGGCTAGCTTTTATGCATGATTACATGCAATTGCCAGACATTGTTGATCTTGGCAGGTATCAGTTTATTATGTTATGTTATGTTTATGAATGGCAGTGGCATGGCTACCCTACTCACTGTACCTTGCTCATTTTAAAAATAAAAACATGAATATATGAACCTGTGTATTATTTGAATATCTTAGTATTGAATGCAAAATAACAAGGTACATTTATTCATGGCACTATAGGACCAGTTTAATATAAAACACAATTTTATACAATATATAAGTAGGGAGTCCTTGGCCTGGAAAACATTGAAGACCCCTGCTGTAGAGAATACAACGTCAGTTCATGTTTCACTGCTTTTCTGACCCGTGTGGTAAATTGAACACTGCGTTCAATATTCAAGTGATTCGTTTGTCTTGATGCTACTCTAAATTAAAAGAAGGTTGTGACAGATGTCCTTTCAATGTGCTGATATTTTAAAAAGTTGAATATTTGTGCGTATTGACTGGTTATTTACAGTTTTATAGATCCACCTTATAGCATGTTGCTGGACTGTACCACTTTCACAGGGGGGTTGCTGTGGATCTAGACTCGATTCCTATGGCTTAAACCACAGCCATGGAGGGAGAGAAATAGACTTGTTGGTCATAAGAGGATGCCCTATCGATGTGTTGAGCTTCACCAGTTGATTTACTGTATATGGAATCTGTGGTTCAGTAAAGTGACAGAATTCAGACTTTGTTCCAGTGGAGAAATTATTCTAACGCCCTTTACATTTTAATTGTACCGCAATGCATTTTAAGTCTATTGTATATCTTTTTTGTGTTGTAGTTTAAGCACAGTTACAGTCTCCAAGGTGTTTAATTATTCATCGGTCATCTGCTGTACACATCTGTACTGTAATGAGGGCAGTGTGGTTATGTTGTTGGTTTCATATTGATGGTCTATGATGTCCATAATGCTTTAGTGTGACGCAGTCACAATGATCTTCTCTCTCAATAAACAGCTAAAGTTCAAAAGGCAAATGGAGTGATGGATGAGTTGTGTTTGTGTCCAGGTCTCCAGTCTACTATGGATGGGGAGAGAGAGGAGGAGGGTCCTACCTCTAAGACCACTCTATCTGGGGAACATGGCCGTCGGAGCAAAGCTAAGAGGTAAGAAGAGGATCTCTCTGTCTGTGACTGTTGTCCATCTCAGAGCTCAGCAGTGATACATCACGACTCCATCATTAGTCTGAGTAAAAGCTGTGTGTGTGTGTGTGTGTGTGTGTGTGTGTGTGTGTGTGTGTGTGTGTGTGTGTGTTGAAGCCCAGAGCAGCAGGAGAGAGCAGACTCCCCTGGACCCAGCTGTGTCTCCATGAAGAGTGACCGGTCTATGGATCCACCTTGGCACTTTAAGAATGGAAATCACCAACCTTCTAAGAAAAGGTGAGGATTCAACCAATACATCAGGGCTGTTCAACTGGCGGCCCGCAGATCATCTTGATCCGGCCCACCGATCATTAATCAGAACATAACAACGTCCGATCACAGGACCACTTGGTGCTGGATTGATTCATGGCTGAGGCAGTTTATTCTGCTGTTTGAAATTGAATCGTATGAATTTGAATAGTTTTCTATGTTAGCTAAACGCATTGTGAATCAACACTCAGAGTATGAAGGGTACTGAGTGTGTTTTTATATCAACATGTTAGTGCTTAAATGCCATTCTAGCTGCTTTCACTCATAGACGCAGCCGGCCTCCCTTTCCAGCCGCCCGCAGGCTCCAGGCTACGGCTTTCCACCAATCAAGAGGAAGGTAGGCGGAGTGTTTTCATCACATTTACATCCACCTATCACCTCCGGGTTCCGGACTTGTGTTTCAGGTTTTGAATGTGGATCAAAGCATAGACATCATATAGGTAGACGCCGCCTCCACTGCTTCAGCCCGTTGCCTCGGCAAAACGCGACTGCGGTCAAGCCAGCCGACTCATCAAGATCGGCGGTCAAGCCAGCCGACTCAGTTTTTTGCCGTACCTGTATATACTAGCCATTACGGTAATAGCGTCTCAGAACTAGTTTCAAATAAAAGCATTCGTCGGGTACATAAAAAAAAAAAAAGTCAATAAAAGCAAATACTTTCAAAGGAAGTGTAAGGCCGTTGTGGTATTTACTTTCAAAATAAAATCCCACCAAACATTCCAATATGAGACATATATATGATTTTGGATACGATTTAAAAGAAAATGCCCTGTTATTCCAGGCTCATTTCACTGCAGGGCGATAGTTCAAGACCCCACAGGGTCACCCAAGAAGTTTCAGGACATTCTGATGAGTAGTTTAAAAAAAAAAAGCCCACCAAATATGAGACATATTAGATATGATTTTGGATTCAATTTAAAAGAAAATGCCCTGTTATTTCAGGATCATTTCACTTCAGGGTTATAGTTCAAGACCCCATGGGGTCACGCAAAAGGTTTCAGAACATTCTGATGTGGAGTTTCAAAATAAAAACCAACCATAGTTTCCAATATGAGACATATAACATGATTTTGGATTCAATTTAAAAGACAATGCCCTGTTATTTCAGGCTCATTTCACTTCAGGGTTATAGTTCAAGACCCCATGGGGTCCCACAAGAAGTTTCAGAACATTCTGATGTGGAGTTTCACAATAAAAGCCAACCAAAGTTTCCAATATGAGACATAATACATATGATTTTGGATTCAATTTAAAAGAAAATGCCCTGTTATTTCAGGCTCATTTCACATCAGGGTTATAGTTCAAGACCCCATGGGGTCACGCAAGAAGATTCAGAACATTCTGATGTGGAGTTTCAAAATAAAAGCCAACCAAAGTTTCCAATATGAGACATATTACATATGATTTTGGATTCAATTTAAAAGAAAATGCCCTGTTATTTCAGGCTCATTTCACTTCAGGGTTATAGTTCAAGACCCCATGGGGTCCCACAAGAAGCTTCAGAACATTCTGATGTGGAGTTTCAAAATAAAAGCCAACCAAAGTTTCCAATATGAGACATATTACATATGATTTTGGATTCAATTTAAAAGAAAATGCCCTGTTATTTCAGGCTCATTTCACATCAGGGTTATAGGTGAAGACCCCTTGGGGTCACACAAGAAGTTTCAGAACATTCTGATGTGGAGTTTCAAAATAAAAGCCAACCAAAGTTTCCAAAATGAGACATATAAGATGATTTTGGATTCAATTTAAAAGAAAATGCCCTGTTATTTCAGGATCATTTCACATCAGGGTTATAGTTCAAGACACCATGGCGTCACACAAGAAGTTTCAGAACATTCTGATGTGGATTTTCAAAATAAAAGTCAACCAAATTTTCCAAAATGAGAAATATAAGATGATTTTGGATTCCATTTAAAAGAAAATGCCCTGTTATTTCAGGATCATTGGTCAAGACACCATGGGGTCACACAAGAAGTTTCAGAACATTCTGATGTGGAGTTTCAAAATAAAAGCCAACCAAAGTTTCCAATATGAGACATATTACATATGATTTTGGATTCAATTTAAAAGAAAATGCCCTGTTATTTCAGGATCATTTCACATCAGGTTTATAGTTCAAGACCCCATGGGGTCCCACAATAAGTTTCAGAACATTCTGATGTGGAGTTTCAAAATAAAAGCCAACCAAAGTTTCCAATATGAGACATATTACATATGATTTTGGATTCAATTTAAAAGAAAATGCCCTGTTATTTCAGCCTAATTTCACATCAGGGCTATAGTTCAAGACCCCTTGGGGTCACACAATAAGTTTCAGAACATTCTGATGTGGAGTTTCAAAATAAAAGCCAACCAAAGTTTCCAAAATGAGACATATAAGATGATTTTGGATTCAATTTAAAGGAAAATGCCCTGTTATTCCAGGCTCATTTCACTTCAGGGCCATAGGTCACAACCCCTTAGTGTCTCCAAAACAATTTCAGGACATTCTGATGTTTACTTTCAAATTAAAAGCCCACTAGATATTGAAATATGAGACATTACATATTAATTTGGATTACATTTAAAATGAAACGCCCTGTTATTCCCGACTCATTCCACTTGAGGGTCATAGTTCACAACCCCATAGTGTCACCCAAGAAGTTTCAGGATATTCTGATGTGTAGTTTCAAATTAAAAGCCAACTAGATATTGAAATATGAGACATATTACATATGATTTTGGATTCCATTTAAAAGAAAATGCCCTGTTATTCCAGGCTCATTTCACTTCAGGATCATCCCATAGTGTCACCCGAGAAGTTTCAGGACATTCTGATGTGTAGATTTTTTAAACCCGTCTCCATGTAAATATTTCTGATCTACAACATTTTCTATGTATTTAGAATAGTTATTCCTGTTTGATTTCCCATTTTTGCTTTTGGCCCTATTCCTCCAGCACGTGGGCTTCATTGCTGTTCACTTAAATATTTTAATGCTTTTCTCTTTGTAGGATCACAGTGGAATAATAATGTGATCTTGCAAGTATAGGAATCCTAATTTTGATGATTAAGAAAAGGTTCGGGGACACCCAAACTCCATTACTCTACAGGCCAGCATGCGTCTTTGCAGAAACCATTTCACCCAACCAGGAGTTCCACCACTGAACCTCTCGGCAGCGGCATAGCATAGGGTCTTCATCTATCAACTTTGCTACACCACTTTCGTAGTCTACATCGATGGATACTGTAATAGTTTTTTATTCAATGAACATGGTACTTTTTATTTTTGTACATGTCTCCACAAAATAAAATGTCCTAATTGCAAAGGACACAATCCCAGTTGCTTGCCCTTGCTTGTAGGAGTTGGTCTTTACTCATCCCCAGACACTGCTCATGGTACCACCTCTGGCATGTGTCACACATTATCTGTAAAATGAAATAAGCAGACAATATCGTTATCATTGTCAGGAATAAGAGGCCATGAAGGACAATTGTTTTAAGGAATGTAGGGAATTTTGGTGGTCTGCAACATTGTTTGAGAAATACTCAAACAATACATTTGATTATATTAACATACAAAAACCCCAAATCATTAATGTACAAGAAATAATGAAAACCACTTACCCAATCAGTAGTTGTAGGCCCTGATCCTGGGGGCTTCGAGGCAGAGCACATTGCACAGTGGTTGTCCATGTCAAACACTGAAAGAAAATACATTCCAGATTATGTGATTGGATAATGAGTTAATATGAGATATGTGTGGGATATTTGATGGTGAATTTGTGCCTAAAATGAATGACGCTTTGGACTACAAAACCTGTATATCTGTGCAATGTACATTCACTTTAAGAGGCTGTAGTTTACTTGAATGCGTATTATTGCATTTAACCACATAACAAAACTAACTACCTCATATAAAGAAATGAGAAAAACGTCTAACAAACCTGAACCACTGAGTAATGCAAGTGCAAACTTAGTCCTCGCATTAGCCATCTCCTTCTTGTCACTCATGTCCCAAAGGACATGAGTGGCAATGCTGGAAATGCCTCCATCACTGCCTTCGCCATCTACTCCAACATACAGAATGAAGATTGTAATATTTGAAACATTGTGTTTAAACAGAAATGCAATAAATGCAAATAGACTTCTACAATACATGGATTGTGTCAACAGTCTTCCCTCACTTCAATCACATTAACATCAATCAAACAAACATACATTTTAGTGCGATTTCCCTATTTGGACATCAATTAGTTGTTTTAGTTTTTATCATGCACAACAATTGTTTGTTGTCGTAACTGTAATTTATAAAATATTTGTCTTCTTATTTGACTTTAAATTATGTAATGAATATATTTTAAGAACTCAATGTTTGTTGCATTGTTATTTATTCATATTTTGTACATTGAATGAAGACACTGACTTCCCCACTGAAAATCTGACATGTAAGGTATTAAACACAATGTAATTTTGGACATGCAGTGAAAGAACAATGCAACATTGTTCCTATCCCCCATGGAAACCATGTTAAAATGATGGACGTCCTGTCAATCACCAACTCAGAAGAGCAACAATTGTCTGTTATATTTCAATTGCTTAAACTATTTAGCCAATAATTCTAAAGACTTTTGCCATCAGTGTTTCATTTGTGGTGATGACGGTGTTATTTAGCCCTTTTCAGATAAACCATGTTTTTTCTATGTCAGATAAACCATATTTTTTCTACTGACTTTGATAGATATATATAGGGATTGAAATTCATATCAAACATGCGTTCATTACCATGGTGACGATGACCCCACAACTACTGCTGTCCTGTTGAAGAGGATGGGGCATGGTGGCTCCTTTCCACTTTATACTCCCCCAGTCATTCTTTGCATGGCAGATATTTCTCATCTTCAGGAAGTCACTTTGGAAAACACATGGAATACATGCAATAACAATCTCAATGTCAGGTTTAAATAATAATAACCTTCTAATCAGCGAAGCCAAATAACTGCTTTAATTGACAGCTTTTTGGGATCTCTGTCTTATTCTGTTATTTGCAACCTTCTAACAAAAAAGGTGCATGATATCATACCAGATGCTATTGTCATCTTTGAAATTTTGTTAATTATTTGACACTGATTTCTTCAGGCAAATCTACTAAAATGTAAAATCAAACTTTATGAAAAGTTGATGACCTACCCTATTCTTTTTGCGGCATTTTTGGACTCCACTTCCTCGGCTTTGTTCTCCATTGGATCCACCAAAAAGACTGAGCATGTGGCAGGAATTATGTACTAAAAATATAAATGTAATTTAAAACTACATCACATACAGTAACAAAAACGTTTTTCAGACCGGCAGCCTTGAATCACTGACCAGTAGTTTCCAGTGTACTCCTCCAACATTCACAAATGAGAGTATTGCTTGGTACAAGCTGAAGTCAGTCTGTAATGAAAAAGAGAAAATCATTTTAAGTTGAAGTTTGTTATGTTTTCTTTTGAAAAAATAAATTTAATTAATGTGATTTATTCAAATTCTTAAATTAGATAACCAAAACCCTCATGCTGTCATACTAAATGATTAAACTTTACAAATGCAAATCAACCTGTTCTTAATAACTGTTTTTTTGAAGTCCGGACAGGTTAATGGATTGAATACAAGCATTACCCTTGGCAAGCTGTGTTGTCTCATTTGGTCTCTTTCGCCAAAGAGTATTACACCTGCGGTGTAATGGTTAAGCAGGTAAATACTCTGGCCACGTTGGCATTGGTTGGCATTTAGATGGAAGAGGCCCTCCATTACCTAAATTAAAAAATATAGATAAAGACAGAAGAAGACAAAAGAAATACAGTGAATTACACAATAATCACATGTTCAAATAAACAATGTAAAAATATTCTTTTTTTTTTAGAACTTGGAATACTTTGCTCAGTAATGTTTATTATTGATACTTTATTATATTGTGGGTAATGTTAGAACAACCAAATACCTCGCCTGTCAGCCATCTGTGAGGCCTCAGCGAGCACAGTTCGCTGTGATGAATTAGAAAACTGTGACCTGGATGTGTGAGGGCCGGGATCACAGCAACCACAGCTTCTGTGCTCTTTCTCTTCCACAGTGACTTTAGCTTTAAAACAAATGTACACATTTTTAATAGTTATATCGTCCCAATAATATCCCTCATATTAATAATAAATTAAACAAAACTCTATATAATCAATCTCAAATCCTGTGAAATTTAAGTTAAATACCATTAACTTATGTACATCATCAAAGAGCTGTCAACATAAGACCAGTCAAGAAAAAGCAGCAATAAAAAATACCTGTATTATGGTAAAAGCTCAGGTAATGAACCTATCACTAAATCTATATTCAAAATACATGCAAGAATGATGTGCTCATATGGCAATGACTGATGTAATTTGTGTTGAATATTCAAATACAGTTTAAGAATACTTCTATCAGTCATGAAGATGACTCATACCCGCTTGTCTTCCATTTCAGACAACAGTGGTGGTGGTGGTGGTGAAGGTGGTGGTGGTGGTGGTAGTGGTGGTGGTGGTGATGGTGGTGGTGGTGGTGGTGATGCATCTTCCACCAAAGTGTCACTGTCTGCGATGGCAGTTATGTCTCTATCAATCTGTGAAAATGTTATGTATCAGGTTACATAAATATTTTGGCTTTTGGAAGTCTTGCTTTCTATCTTTTCGTGCATTTTTAACACAGACATTTAATTCTTTGTTTAGCCATGAGCCATAATTTATTCATAACTGTACGTTTACTATACCTTCTCCTTTGATTTTTGGAAGGTGAATGGCTTGCGGATTGAAGAAACATATCTCCCCCTCTTTTTTTGTTTCCGTTCCTTCCATTTTTCAGTTTCCACTCTGAATTTCTGCACAAATAAGTATACTTTAGATGGAAGTAGTCATTGAGCAATTACAGAACCAGTGAGACAAAATCTAGATTCTACAACATTGCACACTGGTAAAACAAATAAGGCCATGATTACTTATTAAGATTGTAGAATTTACAGTGCAATAGTTTTTATAGTGATTGTATATTTTTTAAGAGATAACTTTTATTACACATCACTGTCATGTAAGGGCACAAGATATTGAAAGGAAGTCCAGTACTCCAGGCAAATGTTTACATTGTTGCACTGGTGCGCATAACTTTTCTTAATTAGGTGAACTAGCACAGAATTTGTTTGCATACAAAATGTACATTTCCTTTTCTTTTTGGTCAGTTGGCAATTATTTTCTTCACACGTTTCATTGTTGACCAGAATAAAAGGTACAGATGAACGTTTTCTTTCATGAAATTCCGGCACTGTTAGAAAGTTAACTTGTAAAGAGCTTATTATTTTTAATCAACTCCAATGATGGAGCAAGTTAGCTTGCAAAATTAAAGAATGTACCTTACCTTCTATGTCTTTTTACTAAAAATAATCATCAATTTACACTTCCACAGGTAAATAAGCATTCATGGCATCAAAAACTAGACCACACAAGTCAGCCTGGAATAGGCTCACTCTAGAATTGAAATATTGTATATAAGTGGTATTTTTATAAGTGGGGAAGTGTCTACTAATAATTTGTGTAGAAAATATCAGACAGCCAGTCTGTTGGTATAAATAATCCAATATGCTAACCTTTCTTCGAGCATCTCTTTTGGAGTCTTCATACTCCTTCAGCAGAGCTATGTGGGTCGACTGGTACTGCACCACAAAATCGTCCAGTCTAGTGAGCCTGCTTGACCGGAAACTAATGTGTTGTAGATCCCACTGGCTCTTTTCCATGATACCCTGGGTCCTGTTGTCTTCTGTTATGTTCTGAAAAAAAGAATCACACAAACACATTGTATGAATAACATGACCAGTCAAACAAACTTAACATTTATTTGAAAGAAAGAAAAAATTACTTGTCTCTTGATGTTTCTCAGGACAGTATATCTCCTACTGCACTCTACATATGCCTGCCCAGTGCCATGTCTTCCAAGGTCCCCTAAGCATTGAAATAGATTACAATAATTTCTTTGCATACAATTCCTTGCACAAACTGACAAGGAAGATAATTTGCTTGTTCATTAATTACCTACCAAGCATTATTGCAGTCCAAAGACCAGCATATGGAAGTAGGTATTTATTCATGTGAGTGAATAAACCTTTGCAGAGGTAGGGGGTTGGCTCTCCATCCACATCCAGTGAAGCTTTGGAAATTACTTCTTTGCAGTGGTTCCCAAAGTTGTTGCTTCCTTGGATTTCCTAAAGTGCATTGTACAATAGTGATTACTAGAGTCTTTGAATGTTTAGTGGTGCACATTTGGAGATAAAACGGACCCAATGTCTAACCTTAATGATACAAAAAAATAAGATTGAAATGATTTATAAGAAGTTATTAATGTGACCCCTTATTCTTGAGCATGTCTCAGTCCCTTGAAACCGATCAAAAATTCTAAACCGATACATTCTTGAAGTCACCTTTACTTTACTTCATGGCACTTCTCATATCTCATAATCTATATTGTTGCTTGTGTTATTTCCCACAAGTGTATATTGCTTTTGATGAAAGCCTGTGTTCCGTCTTAACCAAAATAATTACGTACCAAATCCTCTGCATTAATGTCCGACTTCACTGTCTCCTCTTTTGGAATTCCTTTGTTTTTTAGCCAGGACTGCAGGTTTAGGAAGTGTTTCTCAACATTGGCCCCACTGGATGGACTCGAAAACACAACTGCTGCACTTTCCAACATGTCATCCAGGTCACACAAGGACTTGGCTGTTGTCAGCAGACCAAAACTGTGCATGGCCAGATGATAGTGTTTTGGTGCACTGTTGGATGTAAAAAAAGAAATTAGTTGAATGAATGATATGTAGGTCTAGTGGACATTTACTGAGAACAACATTTGTTTTTCTCTTGCACAGTTGAGGTTAGGAAATCCCAAGGCCACTCTGCTAAGAGCATTCTAATGTGTGATCAATAGGAAGAGCAGATCTCACCATTGTACTTTTGAAAAGTAGAAAACGTTTTCTGATTTTATTTGGTTATTTTAAATACTTTAGGTCTTAAATGATTATGTTAAGAGAGTATTAGAAAATAATTTAACTCGCCGTTGTGTTTTCCCTGTGCATTAAAAGGCTGATACATAGTATTTTACATCTGAGACCTTCCGCTTTCACAAAAAATATAAGGTTTTCCAAATTTACTCTGTGAGTTAATGTAGATGAAAAAAGACATAGTAGGTAATACTTACTACTTTCGACACATGTCTTTGGCATTCTTCATTATATGACTGAGACAGCGATGGAGAACAGGCAAACCAAAGTCCATCTTTGTTGCTGTTCCACTGGCTATCCTGTAGTAGGCGTTGATGGTGTCATGCAGATCTTTCCGGGCAAATGTCAAACAAATGGCTTGCATCAGGACCATTGAGCCATCGCACATGATGGATATGGGTGCTCGAATGCCTCTGCGTCCATAAGCCCTTGTGACAGTTTGAAAGGCCTCTAGGAAATACCTCACTGAGGCGGTAGTGTGGTCACAGGTCAGGTAAGTCGCAACTGGAAGTGGAGATGATTTTTTTTGGGGATTTCTGACCACCAGTTCATAGACATAAAATGCAGGCGAGTCCTTTTCTCTTTTCACGATGCTACCTGTAGCATCAATATAAAGGATGTCCTCCCGGCAGCGCTCCTGATAAACTTCAATGCTCCTTTGGGACCACAGGAGAACCCCTTTTGGATGAAGAAGGACTTTTTGAAGAACTTCATCAGCAGCATGGGTTTTCCTGTTTACCATTGCCTGTAGACTTAAGAGCTCATTTTTATGCAGCCGACTTTTCTTCCTTACCTCCCATGAAATGTTTTTCAAAACATTGTGAGTGGGAGCCTCATCCCTGCAGCCAGAAGCCAGTACATCCTCCTTTAAAGGGCCTATTTTCTGGAGATACATGGATCGGGGCAACTGTGTCTGCAACTTTTCCCCAAGGACATTTCTCTCTTCTGCCCTGACAGGTCTTCTCTTCAGTTGCATTTTGTTGTGGACACACATCCCCCCCTGAAAGTTTACTGTGGCTTTTAAGTCCTCCTCACTCGCTACAGTGACTGTCACAGTGACCGGGCAGTCGTCAAAACTTCAATATCCCAGACAGGTAAATTCTGGGCCTGGTTTTTGGGACCAGGAAACTTTTAGGGTGTGCCCTTTAAAATAAATTGAGCAAAATGGGTAGATGCTCCTGATTCCTTTTGAAATTAGATTTGTCCATTGAAGACCTTTAAATCTTCTTATTTGCCGTTTTCTTTTGATGTCATCCCACTCTTTCCGCTCAATATAAAAGAATGTCGGTGTATTTGGGACAATCTTTATGAATCCATCGGTGTCGCTCTCTGTGCCCTAATGAAAATAGACAATGTTAGTACAAAATGTATTGCATGACTTTACACACTAAATAAACACTCTTTTAGTTTACACATTTTTGTCACACAACTTTATGTAATTTAACAATACCTTGACAATGAATGTGTACCTTTATTTTGTTAATTATTTTATCATCAGCTAAATGCCTGGAAGTATACCCTACTGTTTCATCAACTGTAACTTAGCAATACAAATGTCTCACACGCAGCATTGTCTTAATACCTCAGAATACTCTTGTCCAGGTTCGTCTGTTCCACTATCCTGTGGCGATGGGGACCCTGGAGATGTGTGCTTTGAAAGAAAGATAACCTACATTTACAGTATGGCCGTTTGTCCCCCAAAATTTGATGAGAGAGTGTACACAGCAGTGACTTAATACCTCAGAATACTGTTCTCCAGGCTCATCTGCTCCACTAGCCTGTGGCGATGGAGATGATGGCGATGTGTGCTTTAAACAAAACAAAACAAACTTTAATGTAAGTCTGTGTGCCTCCCAAAATTTGATGAGAGCGTACACAGCATTGACTTAATACCTCAGAACACTCTTGTCCAGTTTCATCTGCTCCACTAGCCTGTGGCGATGGGGACCCTGGTGATGTGTGCTTTGAAAGAAACACAACCAACATTTAGTGTAAGGCCGTTTGCCCGCCAAAATTTGATGAGAGAGTGTACACAGCAGTGACTTAATACCTCAGAATACTGTTCTCCAAGCTCATCTGCTCCACTAGCCTGTGGCGATGGAGATGATGGCGATGTGTGCTTTGAACGAAACACAACCAACTTTAATGTAAGTCTGTGTGCCCCCCAAAATTTGATGAGAGCGTACACAGCATTGACTAAATACCTCAGAATACTTTTGTCCAGGTTCATCTGCTCCACTAGCCTGTGGCGATGGGGACCCTGGTGATGTGTGCTTTGAAAGAAACACAACCAACATTTAGTGTAAGGCCGTTTGCCCCCCAAAATTTGATGAGAGAGTGTACACAGCAGTGACTTAATACCTCAGAATACTGTTCTCCAAGCTCATCTGCTCCACTAGCCTGTGGCGATGGAGATGATGGCGATGTGTGCTTTGAACGAAACACAACCAACTTTAATGTAAGTCTGTGTGCCCCCCAAAATTTGATGAGAGCGTACACAGGATTGACTAAATACCTCAGAACACTCTTGTCCAGGTTCATCTGCTCCACTAGCCTGTGGCGATGGGGACCCTGGTGATGTGTGCTTTGAAAGAAACACAACCAACATTTAGTGTAAGGCCGTTTGCCCCCCAAAATTTGATGAGAGTGTACACAGCAGTGACTTAATACCTCAGAATACTGTTCTCCAAGCTCATCTGCTCCACTAGCCTGTGGCGATGGAGATGATGGCGATGTGTGCTTTGAACGAAACACAACCAACTTTAATGTAAGTCTGTGTGCCCCCCAAAATTTGATGAGAGCGTACACAGCATTGACTAAATACCTCAGAATACTCTTGTCCAGGTTCATCTGCTCCACTAGCCTGTGGCGATGGGGACCCTGGTGATGTGTGCTTTGAAAGAAACACAACCAACATTTAGTGTAAGGTTTTGTGTACCCCAAAATTTGATGAGAGCAGTGACTTAATACCTCAGAATACTGTTCTCCAGGCTCATCTATTCCACTAGCCTGTGGCGATGGAGATGATGGAGATGTGTGCTTTGAAAGAAACACAACCAACATTAATGTAAGGCTGTGTGCCCCCTAAAATTTGAGGAGAGCGTACACAGCATTGACTTAATACCTCAATATGATAAGTACACACCTTTTTAAATGATTGATGTGCTACTTGAAGTCTTATTCGATGGATTTTTGTGTTTGGAATGCCAAGTCCGGTACAAACTTGACCCCAAAGTCCATCTCTAGCCAAGGTATTTGTATTTTGTTCAATGCCAGTCTTCATCAGGTCCTCACATTTTTTAGAAATCTGTTTGTCCAAGATTTCTTTTGTTTTGCTCTATTGAAAAATAAATCAGAGTTTATCAGAGTTTCATCAACAACATGTTAGAAATAAAATTATAACTGTAAAATGTTTATAGAATAAAGTTGCTCACCCCGAATAACTTGAAAAAGTAGACTCTATATAAAAGTAAAAGGAAGAAAATGTTACAATAGCACTATACATTTTCTTTATCCAGAGTGCATCCTGCTCAAATAAATTCAAGAATTAAATCAGCATCATAGACAAAGTAAAGACTACAATAACACAGTTTTAAAGAAGTGAGTGAGACATACTTTTACAAAGGGTAGGCCTACTGTTTGCGCTAAGCCATGTTGGGCATAGGTTTTACTTACATGGGTTCATGTCATCCAGAGCCATTAATTAGAACACATATCTAGTGTTCTATATATATCTATGGTCACGCTTGAGTCACTGTCTAACGGAGTTAATTAAATAATGCCATCTGTTATTAAAGTCAGTTTCTGATTAATGTAGTAACATTACACCTACTTTATCATAATTAGTAATTACGATAAAGGGATGGGCTTATGGGATAAGGGATGGGCGTGAGTTAATTTAATGACCAAACGATGTAAAAACATTTTTTTTATATTAAAACAAAGTTGGGACTATTTTAAATATGTAACTTTATTGTCTTTATTTTAAGTCATATCTCGATATCTTCAATTAGAATATCGATATAAGATCAATTTGATAATAAAGATAACTTTATTGTCAAAGTTCAATGACATTAACACTAGCCATATAACGTTAAACTAATTAACTTTATATATTATATAATTATTATACAACGGGTGGCTTGAATCCAGCGATCTGATTGGTTGTATAATGAATGAGCGTATATACATAACTGCTATGACGCCCAATCATTTTGTGAAAGTTTGCATATCATTCCGCGCCTGGAAGTAGAAACAGTTACAAAGTAAAAAATATGTTGAATGATGGAGACTGGAGAGGGTGTAACTGCAGTTCAAACCGGACGGAGAAATATGGAGCCGTTATATAATTAAGCAATAGATCACGCCAGGCTGTGGTATGTGCTCATTATACCACTGTTAAGGGGCGTTCTCCGGCCCCGACGCGCAGCGGAGGGCCGGCGACCCCCTTCACAGTGGTATAAGGAGCACATACCTGACTGAAGTGATCTATTGCTTTTATACAACGGTTACTATTATGTCAAAACGAAAGTCATAGACACACTACATTTAAAAAGAAACCAAGAAAGTCAAAGTAGCCGTTTTATTAAAGAATACAAAAAAGTAGTCCCTCCTGGCTGCCTTCAAAATGCACGACGGTCGCTATGCAACACACTTTAGCGTCCCTCCGAGATAAGGCTCCGCTAGAGCGGTTCGCCGGCAATTAATCCTATGGAGCAGTTCAATCGCCGTGTGCCTAAGCTTTCGTTAGTCTCTCCATCACCTTGCTCACTCCGGGAGTAACAACATCTGTCAGGGTTGCTAGGTGACAGGAGCGGCGCGTGGTCACGCAAGGTAACCACGCCCGCCCTGCCTAACCAAGGCAGGGCGGGCTTTCCTATGATTGGCCGTTTCTGAAGCGCGATATTTGATTGACAGCCCTCCTCCGCCCTCCTCTCATTCAATTCTGAATTGTACAGTAAATGGCTGAAACGATAGTTACGTATTGTAACTCTAGATTCTATGAGTATAGGCGCAGCCTTTTAAGTGTCGGCCTCATTGTCCTTTAAATAGCTGAAGAAAAGCTGTTTATTGGGAGCAGAACGTCCGCCGGCGCCCGACTTATCTGCGAAAAGGCGGACGTCGTTGAGGCACGCCGCACGCGGACGTAATTGCGGCCCACACTGTTGGCGGGCGGGGTTTACAAATGTTTCAGTGCTACGGCTCACGCCAAGGGATAACCCAATAGCGATAGCCTTAAAAGGCTGCGCCTATACTCATAGAATCGAGAGATACAATACGTAACTATCGTTTCAGCCATTTACTGTACAATTCAGAATTGAATGTGAGGAGGGCTGTCAATCAAATATCGCGCTTCAGAAACGGCCAATAGTAGGAAAGCCCGCCCTGCCTTGGTTCCCTCCCCGTAGTGCCAAAACTAAATTCGCGCGAGAGCAGAACATCATTCGCGAGAGGCTGAGGCTGTTTCCCGATCTCGCTTGCAACGAGGTAATGCTCTCGAGGAGCTGTTTTCCTCGCTCGGGGAGCAGCGCTCTGAGTGCGCGCGCGCGCAGAGATAATTTGCTCGCTCGCAATTAATATCTACGCGTGTGATATGATATAATACGCCCGAATGCATGTTTTATCACATGAGTGCTTTATGGCACTAATACATTTGTAGCTTTAGTTTAAACTTAAACGGCCCTCATAGACCGCAAAGCTGTTTTCCTCGCTCGGGGTGCAGCGCTCTGAGTGCACGCGCGCGCAGAGATAATTTGCGCGCTCGCAATTAATATCTACGCGTGTGATATGATATAATACGCCCGAATGCATGTTTTATAACATGAGTGCTTTATGGCACTAATACATTTGTAGCTTTAGTTTAAATTTAAACGGCCCTCATAGACCGCAAAGCTGTTTTCCTCGCTCAGGGAGCAGCGCTCTGAGTGCGCGCGCGCGCAGAGATAATTTGCGCGCTCGCAATTAATATCTACGCGTGTGATATGATATAATACGCCCGAATGCATGTTTTATCACATGAGTGCTTTATGGCACTAATACATTTGTAGCTTTAGTTTAAATTTAAACGGCCCTCATAGACCGCGAAGGAGGCTCCAACGGCGCATTTCAAAGCCAACGGCACAGAAAGATACATTACAAAGCCAACGGCTTCGAAATGTATCTTTCTGTGTGGCGCGTGACGCGCCGTGTGCACAACGCCACAATTCAAAAAGTTTTTGGCGCTCAAAAAGAGATGGCGCTTAGAGAAAAGCGCAGCGAAGTATGGAAATATTTTACAGAAATAGGAGATCATATGGTGGATTTGTAAAATATGCCAATGTTGGGAAAAATAACCTGCTGAGTACATCACATGTACATTATAAATATAGCTAACTCCTACCCTAGCCTGATGAGCACATCACATGGACACATTATAATATAGTCAACTCTTGCTCTAACCCAACAACACAAACATGATAATATATAGTCAGGTCAAGGCCGGAGCTGAAGGCCCCATCTCCCAGGCAGGCAGATGGTGGACACTCAGACAATGCACCAGTATCATCTCCAGAACGGGAGAGCCACATTAATTTATCACACAGGAGACATTTTGAGAGCTCTTCCCCGTTAGGAGGAACCAAGAGATACCTCTGCCCACACCAGGGGCCTGAGAGCCACATTAAATTATCACACACGAGACATTTCAGGGGGGCACTCCCCGTTTTAATTTATCACACCGGAGACACGAGGAACTCTCCCCGTTACGAAGCTCTCTCAGGGCCTGGGAGCCAAAACACACAGAACCGCACACACCTCAAACGCACACACCTCATCGCGAGGAGGATACAGCATAAGACTGCATCACACAGGGACTCTTCACCTTCTTCTGAAGCAGACCTTCCACGGAGGCGAAGCTCCAGACGAACCATCAGCGCTGATTAGGGACTTAGACATATTCGATTTCTCACGCTTTATGACTCTGTATAACCGTTGCCACTTTACTGAATAAATCCAAGGTCCTCGTGCCGATAGACTTTATTACCTCTCCGTCTCATTTCATCTGGTCCAGTAACTAGACAGACCGTTTTTCCCAACACCAACCGAAATTGAGCTACTGGAGTAGGCCTACTACAAGTACTATGCGGCAACATATGATCCTGAAACACAATGGTGAATTCGGGAAAGCAGACCCGCAGCAACCAAGTGTCGTGTGTCTGGCTTTTCACCGCCGCGAGACGCAACGGTTATTTGCAATGGTTAGGCTACTTGTTTCGTAAAAAAAAAAAAAAGTTACATGCCTTTGTTCGACGTGATTTAAATTGTGAGACGCATATTTATTTATTTTTGTAAGGAAAATTTGTTTTGAACGTTTGAAAAAATAAATAATGAATACTCTGATAACTCTTGACTGTTTTGATTGAGAATAAGCATTACATGTTGGGTTGGTGATATTGCCGTTCATCATTAGGCCTATTCCTGCTGCAGATGCGTTGCAGTCTAAAAATAGATAATAGATAAACGAGTAGGCCTACTCGATTGATCCTCGAGGAATTCCTTCGATTTTGGAATTTAATACTCGTGCCCATCCCTGCATATATAGCATTGTTTATTTATTCTGTGCATGAGAGAAATAATCACAAATTGATATATTAACAGGTGAAGGAAACAGCAAAATGACTCCGGTCGAACACACACGTGTAGGCCTATTGGAATGGCTCATTAACGGAAAAACACTAAATTTACTTTTATCTCACCTCACCAAATTATGTAACTTCTGGAAACGTTTTATTATATTGACACAAGGTGAAATAAGGCCATTCATTGTATTTGTTATGTTGACAAGGATTTTTATATGTTTTAAAAAAAGAATGGTACTCACCCTCGCTCTTTCTTCGACATCTTTCAACATTCTTCTGAAGAGGTTTGCAGGTGTCAATGAATATTCGAATATATTCGAACATCAGTCGGCCACGCCTTTTCCGACGTCCGTTGACTGACGGTGCAGTGGGCACGAGGCGTCAGTGTTGCCAGATCAGATTGACAGTTTCCAGCCCAATCACATCTTAGAACCCGCCCACTCCAATAAAAACCAGCCCAAACCACGAATTGACACCCGTGTAAACCCGTAAAATCATATGCCCCCCCCCTCCCCCCTTAAATAAATACTATGGCAGAATAAAGAATAAATTCATGCATTATCATTCAACTTGAACATGTGTTTTTACAGTATAGCGTGGTGGAGGGATGACGTATGTTGGCCAACCCGGAAGCGTCGCCCTGGGTTCCCTTGACGAAATGAGAACGAAAGAACGAAATGTAAACCAATGCATTCTGAATGGGAGTGTTTCTCCGATTTTTCCATGCTACACAGAACGAAATGTAAACCCATGCAAATAAAGACTTCATGGTCCTAATAATTTAAATATCATTGATCTCCTGAGGGTGGTATTCTATTTTTTTCAACGGGGCTGCATCCAGTCACTTAACCGTCATGGTTGCTATGGTGGTTGCTATCGACCGCCCCCTCATACTTATGGTGCGTTTTAATATCCATCCGTCTCGGAGGTCCGAGGACGTTGCCTAGCGACAAGCACAAACACGCCCCTTTTCCTCGGACGGCGATCTCGCCATCTCGGTTGAACTCAGTGGTGACCGAGCGAAATTCCGAGACAGAATTCAAGATGGCTGCGCCCATTGTGACTTGAAGTATGAACTGTTTTCATTGTGCTTGGACCACCTTGGTGGCTTAAATTGTAATTTCAATCACTCGTATTACTGCAATACCTTACTGCGTCCGTATCTCTGCCTATGTACACAAATATATTGTATTTGTGTACAGCACTTCGGTCAACTACTGTTGTTTTAAATGTGCGCGATAAATAAACTTGACTTGACTTGACTATGGCCTATAGCCTACTTATATTGGATCGCCTGGTCCTTGCTACCGCGACAACAGCTTTCCGGATGGCGTCCATGTTTTCCTCCAACGACCGAGCGAAATAATAAAACGCTTGAAGTGTGGGCGTGGCGTCAGATCCGAGATCCGAGTCGGTTCGCAGAGAATACTCGAACGCACCATTACATGGCTCTAAAAACCACGCGGCAAAGGAGCTGCCGTTAATTGTGTTGTTTTTGTCGTAAACTAGGGTCCGATGGTTAAAAAAATAGACAGATATTCCAATGTATCCTTAAAAGGCAGCTTGGATGTTTTTATTTTCTGCTGCTTAGACTTGTTCTATAACCTATTTTTGAAAGCAAAACACCAAGCTCATTGATTTAACGAGGCAGGGTTATTTGAAACAATTTATTAAATAAATATTTGTGAGAGGTCATTCCTTCTCCTGAGTTTGCTTCCTATTTATGTCTAGTATACACCCCTACTGTCCACAAGCATCCCCCCCCCCTCCCCATATGGATTTAGAGAATTGATGCCACGTCCCAGTGTTGGAGGAATCATATATGAAAGAGGGCATTCAATTATAGCCTACTACAATGATCAATCAGGAGGCTGAAGCCCTAAAGGAAGTGATGCAATAGGTGACTGAGTCGACAACATTTAAGTAAGCTCTACCTTGGGGTCTCTTATATATCAGGGGGTCTGAAAGGACGCATACGCTTCAACCTGTGGCTCCAGCCCTACAGGAAATGACTCAGCAAGTGCTCCATCTCTTTGCACCTCACCCAGCGGCTCGCTTGCAAGATTTTCGCCTGAAGTTCTTCCCAGACCTACACCCTAGCCATCCAACATGCATATCTGAGAATCAGCCCTCTCTTTAATAATGACAAAAAGTTATTAGAGAAATACACATTAACTTTTTGTTATCTCATAAGCGGCGTGGTGCCGGCTCCATTTGACCTTTTGACCCCAGACTTCAAAAACGTGGCCACAGGCCAGCTGTGTCTACACACCTTAAGCCACAAATGTACACCTCCATCCCACAAAAAATGAGGACTAGAAACTAACCTCTGTCTTATGTACATTTACTGTACTGTTGGAGGTCACGCCCCTTTTCCGGCCTTTTCGAGATAGCTAGGGATGCTAAAATGTTTACACACATTTCCCGGGGCCCCGAGAACGACATATCCGAGATTTGGACTTCTAGCCCTTAGAGAAAAAATGTTTTCCCAAATGGACTGTCATTTGGACAAAGCCCCTCAGAAGTGTTGCCTGCAAGACCTAATGGTTCAGAATGTGGTGGAAAAACAGTTTTTGTGATAGGAAGGTCCTACCGCCCTGAAATTTGAATACCTTATTCTAGGGCCTAACTGGGACCCCCGCACCGAAACTTGGCCCGGTCGGACCCCGAGGGCAGGAAGGGGGGGTCCTTCCTGCCCGAAACTTGGCCCAGTCGGACCCCGAGTTCAGGAAGGGGGGGCCTGGACTTTCATAATCTTCGCTCGGTGAATGTAAAGGATGTTTGGTCGGATGTTATGACGAAGAATCATAATGTGAATGGGAATATTCTTTAAATGTCTTGATATCATCTTTTGTCTCAACACTTCTGCTGCAGCATCTTAAAGTCTCACTCCGAGAACCTTAAAATATGAATCAATCCATTAGAAGTATGAAAATATCTTCCCAGTGGCGTAACGGGGCAAACAAGGTGTCCTTAGACATCTACGTTTCGAGGCGATTGCAACAGTGCCTTGATGTCACAACAGTGACATGATCATATTTGAATATGTTTCGGGGTAGTAATTAGCTGTCGATTTTGGAGGCCTTTATCAATAATGAACAGCTATAGATTTGCTTCCCGTTGGAGATTTTTGACAAATGACATGTTATTTAGCATCTATACATTAAGCTGAGTCCAATGAGATCAAGCTCGCCCGCTTGCTACACCGAGATCATGTCCTAGAACTAGGTGTACCATGTAAAATACATGTTACCATTTGCTAGAGTGTCATGCTCGGTGTCATTGGACTCAGCTCAACGTGTAGATGTTAAATAACATGTAATTTGTCACAAATTTCTATCAGGAAGCAAATCAATAGCTGCTCATTATTGATTAAGGCCTCCAATTTCGACAGCTAATTACTACCATTAAACATGTTCGAATATACTCATGTCTGGCACCGTTGCAATCGCCTGGAAGCGTAGATGTTAAAGGACACCTTGTTCGCCCTCTTATGCCACCGGGAAGATATTTACATGCTGCTGATTGACTAATGAATTGATGCAGCTATTCCCCCAGAAGTCAGGGGTCAAAAGGTCAAAAGGACCCGGCACCACGCCGCTTATGAGACAAAAGTTAATGTGTATTTCTCTCATAACGTTTGGTCATTATTAAAGAGAGGCCTGATTCTCAGATATGCAGGTTGGATGGCTACGTGATGCTTGTGGACAGTAGGGTTGTACACTAGACATAAATAGGAAGCAAACTCAGGAGAAGGAATGACCTCTCACAAATATTTATTTAATAAATTGTTTCAAATAACCCTGCCTCGTTAAATCAATGAGCTTGGTGTTTGCTTTCAAAAATAGGTTATAGAAGAAGTCTAAACAGCAGAAAATAAAAACATCCAAGCTGCCTTTTAAGGATACATTGGAATATCTGTCTATTTTTTTGACCATCGGACCCTAGTTTACGACAAAAACAACACAATTTACGGCAGCTCCTTTGCCGCGTGGTTTTTAGAGCCATGTAAGTATGAGGGGGCGGTCGATAGCAACCACCATAGCAACCATGACGGTTAAGTGACTGGATGCAGCCCCGTTGAAAAAAATAGAATACCACCCTCAGGAGATTAATGATATTTAAATTATTATGACCATGAAGTCCTTATTTGCATGGGTTTACATTTCGTTCTGTGTAGCATGGAAAAATCGGAGAAACACTCCCATTCAGAATGCATTGGTTTACATTTTGTTCTTTGGAGCAAGGATATTTTTATTTATTTATTTATTTTCAGTTTTTGAGGGGGTGCTTCAAAGATGCTAATTTTTCTGCAATAATCCAAAATCCAATGGAAAACCCCGTTGGCTTTTTGTCAAGGGAACCCAGGGCGACTCTTCCGGGTTGGCCAACATACGTCATCCCTCCACCACGCTATACTGTAAAAACACATGTTCAAGTTGAATGATAATGCATGAATTTATTCTTTATTCTGCCATAGTATTTATTTAAGGGGGGAGGGGGGGCATACAAGTCTTTTGGCCATAGTGGATCCAGATCTGTTCCGGAGCATTTCAGCAACCCGGGCAACAGCGCAGGGTTGCCAGGTCCTGCAAAAAACGTCCTGCCCACATACCATTCAAAATCCACCCAAAATGTCCTAGAAGCAGCCCAAATAAAAAAGATATTCCACTTTGGCCAATGTTTTGAAAGTAATAATATTTGAGGGAATATAATATATGTTGTTGTTTAAGCAGCGAAATGCATTGTGTGTGTGTGTGTGTGTGTGTGTGTGTGTGTGTGTGTGTGTGTGTGTGTATAACACGCTATTTTATGTTGAAATGCGACGTAATCCAGGGTTCACGAAAACGTACAGTCAACGTATGCTTTTGTCGACTGGGTTGGCTCTCATATATACGTGTTTCTAACAAGATGATATCATTAAAGGTTACATAAAGTAACGGTTTAATAACACAAACGCAGGAAACACGTGAGCTGCTAGTTTAGCGAAAGCAGCGTCCCTAACAACCTGACGTCGTTGAAACATGCAAGCGAGCCGATAAAATCTTCCTAATAACTATAAAACTAAAAATCAGACACAATCACTGACTCAAGATTATGCAAGTAAAAAGTATATTTCTCGCTAGAAACGTTATTAGAAACACGTTTAACAGTGAATCGGTCCTAAAATATTGCATTTCCCATTCAGATAAAGATTAATAAAGATCATACACATTCACTGACTGAAGATTATTCAAGGAAAAAGTACATTTCTCGCTAGAAATGTCATTAGAAACACGTTTAATGGTGAATCTGTCCTAAAATATTGCATTTCCCATTCATTTAATGCTGGGATTTGCGTATCATATGCACGCGAAATGGACGCATCCGCCCTCCACAGTAGTTAATGCTGGGTTTTGCGTATCATATGCACGCGAAATGGTCATTTGGCGTATGTACTGCACGCATTTTGAAAGTGTCAAACCGTGCGATCTGTACGCATATTGGTGAGACTGGGTTGCGCTAATAACATAGATAATAAGCAATGATTCACCATTGTGCGAATTCCCTACTACACCAAACGAGACTCGTAATGGTAGGTAAAAACAATACTTTATTAAAGCATGCAATTGTGATGTAGAAAAAATTAAAATAAACAAAGTGCTTGCATGATAATGAAGCCTATACCAGTTGTTGTGGTGGTGCCTTATCATTTGTTTACCCATTACACAGTGCTCAAAGACACTTTACAGAACAGAGAAAATAAGAAAAATTCAACTTTAATATTCAAAGTCTAACAGAAAAAAAAAAAACACGATAATAAAAAATGTTGAGTCTCTCTGAGGTATTGGTATGCCTTTGGACCATTGTAGATGGAGCATGAGTACAAACGCTCTGCAGTCCTATGTGTGTACTCATGCTTTGCCACAAAGTCCATCTTAAGATCTGAAGTGTTATGAGCAAAGATGAATTAGTCCCCTTCAGATAATAACCAAGGATTTTAATAAACAGAGTAACAATAACATGTACATGAATTTCAAAGTGCTAATTATGTCTTACCTGAGTAGAATGCAAGCGTATCACTGAGCTCTTCATTAATGAGGTTATTTTCCCTCAAATCCCCCAAAAGATCCTTCACTGTGGTCTTTGCCCTCTTTTCTCGCTCCAGACTTTCCACACTTGCCAAATGTTCATTGACTTTGGCCTTAACAGCAGTAGGAGAAGCAGGCAAGGTATAGCCATGATCCTAGTAGAAAGAGGGATGAACATGGTTTGAGTAATCTTTCACTAGACATGGTCCTAGTCGAAAAAATGAGGGATGAACATGGTTTGAGTAATGTTTCACTTCACAAATATCACTTTGACACCACTAGTTTATGGCCCACATCCACATTCTTTCTTATAGTCATCAGCTATCAAAGACAGTTTTTTGTGAGTGTGTTTAATATGAGTGGCAGCAAAACAAGTGAGATTTTAATATGTCCAGGAACATTATGATATGATGTTTAAAGTAGAAATAGTGTGAGGTTGTCATTTCTGGGGAATCCTTAGAGGCCACGGACAGGCTTTCTTCAGCTCTTCTGGAGGTAGATGTAGCCCTGCCCTTTACCAACAGAAATTATGAGACATTATGCATAATACATAATACAATATATAAAAGGATAAGTTTGTTTGACAATAGAATATTTACATTTATGAATGCTAATAGCCTTATGATGATACACCTACTTTTTGGAGGTGAACCGGGAAGCTGAAGAGGGATGGAATAACACCATCACGTAGTCTGACAATCTGACCTGTCCTGTCAAAATCAGCCTGCTTTAAATGTTGACTGCAGACAATTGAACAATCACTTGCAGTGAATCCTTCTCTCCTCAAAGCCACTTCCCACTTCTTCCTCACATCTTTGTCTTTTGGAAACCTTCAAAAGTGTCAGATGTAATCTAGGTCAGTGCTCATGGAATATGATTTATCAAGTCTCATTTCATAGCCGGGTGAACACATAGCCTAATTCAACAGTAATTCCAAGATTACCCCATTCCAGGTGTCAGGTAAGTGTGGCAGGGCCTTTTCCTGTTTATCACACATTTTGTCCCACACATTTCACGAAGGTGTGCTACACAAAAATGGGTTGGAAAGCTAGACAAGCTATACTGTATAGCCACTGTCCATCTGATTGTCTACTTATGCCGCTTTTCCACCGCACATGTAGCTCGACTCGACACGACTCGACACGACACGACTCGACACGGTAGCAGCACGGGTGCTTTTCCACCGCAAATAGTACCTCCTGGACGTGGGCGGGGTCGGCTGCGCGAAAGGGCCGTGACGTATTTGTGTACGCGACGCAAACAACACATACGCAACCCACACATGGACAGAACCCACATAACAACAATGGAGGGCATCGATCGCATTACTATTATTAGCTGGCATGTTGAAGAAGTTGGAGAAGTGGAACATGTTGGCTGCGGCGCTGCTATGGATGTTACCAGCATGTCGCTCTCGTGACTTCGTCACACTCTCTGGCCAATCAGTCGCCGGCCGTCTGCCGACGTCACCTTTTAGCATCGGCTCAGCTCGCTTGGAACCTAGAGCGAGTAGGTACTAGAAAAAGCAGCCACTTCAGGTACCAGATACCATGGTACCGCGGTGGAAACGCAAAAAATGCGAGCTGAGTCGAGTCGTGTCGAGTCGTGTCGAGCTGGTACCATGCAGTGGAAAAGCGGCATTAGTTAATATTACCTCCCCTACACAATCTGGACGGTGATCCTAACTTTTAGCCCTGTCGGCTTTTACAATTGTGGGGAAAAACGGTCTGTCTAGTTACTGGACCAGATAAAATGAGACGGAGAGGTAATAAAGTCTGTCGGCACGAGGACCTTGGATTTATTAAGTAAAGTGGCAACGGTTATACAGAGTCATAAAGCGTGAGAAATCGAATATGTCTAAGTCCCTAATCAGCGCTGATGGTTCGTCCGGAGCTTCGCCTCCGTGGAAGGTCTGCTTCAGAAGAAGATGAAGAGCCCCTGTGTGATGCAGTCTTATGCTGTATCCTCCTCTCGATGAGGTGTGTGCGTTTGAGGTGTGTGCGGTTCTGTGTGTTTTTGCTGCCCCTTGGCTCCCAGGCCCTGGGTCTTCTCCTAACGGGGAGAGTTCCTCGTGTCTCCGGTGTGATAAATTAAAACGGGGGAGTGCCCCCCGAAGTGTCTCGTGTGTGATAATTTAATGTGGCTCTGAGGCCCCTAGTATCTGCATGTGTTCCTTCTAGTGGGGGAGAGCTTCGAGGTGTCTCCTGTGTGATAAATTAATATGGCTCTCCCGTTCTTGAGGATGACTGGTGCATTGTCTGAGTGTCAACCATTTGCCTGGGAAATGGGGCCTTCGGCTCTGGCCTTGACCTGACTATATTATCATGTTTGTGTTATGTGTTCGTTGGGTTTAGAGCAAGAGTCGACTATATATTAATGTGCCTGCCATGTGATGTGCTCATCAGGTTATTTTTCCCAACACAATCTTAATCTTCATCATTGACAAGCAATTCTACTCAAACCTTTTCTTACTCATCAAAATTATGATTCCTATTGTAGTGACTAAGCCCTAAACTTAGTACTACTGGTTGTTGATTCCGTTTATAGTTTCCGACGTGCGCCCAGCGCGCTCCAAGTACCGCAAAAACGAAGACAGTTCAGTTTATTTTGCTGGTTTATTTTCCTTCCAATAATACACAGCCGCAATAATTCTAACTCAAAATACATGTAACAAAACAATAAACCCGAATTCCTCACTAAACTAAGATGCATTAACACACGGGGACACAGGCACACGGGCACAGTCGAAAAACTGTTTGCTTCCCCATCAACAACAACCTGTGATCAGGTTCAATCAGGTTAAATGCCTCACTCTGCTGACCCGAGGTCAACTGAACCACACAGCCCCCTAGTGGCACGGGGTAAAATTACACGAAAATAAAGCACATTTAATATGGCTCCTACACACCAGCCCCTAATTGCGTCTGCTAGAGCAATTACACCAACAATTTTAAATGAGCCATTTGTGTGTTGAAGTCCCTCATGAGCTGCTTGAGAGAATAGTTTTGCTTTATTTCCAGATCTTCCAACTCCAACTTCAAATTCTTGTCACTCTCCTCCGCCAACTCCTTCTTGAGGTGCTCGAGATCCTGCTCATGCTCCCTCCTCAGCGACCGGAAGTCCTTCTGCAACCTGGTGAAGTCTTTCTGGATCTTCAGTTTCTCGTTCTTGACCTCAGTCAGCTTCTCCTTCAAGGACTCCAGAGACTCTCCGTCTTCATCTCTCTGGTCCGTCGTCTCCGGTCTCGGCGCCTGCACTGCGCTGCTCTGTTTGTCTACCTTAGTATTTCTCTTTTTTTTACTCTTCTGCTGCTTATCGTCGACGACGCTCACCTCCTGGGCTACCTCGACCTTCAGGGAATCCTCTCTTTTCCCCGCCTTTATTTCCTTTTTCTTCTTTGGCTTTGGACCATCTTCCTCCACGACCACAACACTACTGGACCCTTTCTTCCCTTTGATAGGCTTGGTTTCCTCCTGCTTTCCTTTCTTCTTCTGGACAGTTTCGAGCGTGTCCTTGCCCATTTCTAAATGCGCTCTATTCTTCTTGGCCTTCTGATCGACCCCCTGGGATTCTTCCTCACTGGCTATCGTCTTGGTCACAGATGTTTTAGATCCCGTCTTGTTCTTCTTTGTCGTCTTCTTCATCACAACGACCTCCTCCTCCTCACTTTAGTCTATATTTATCACCTCACTTGGATTCTGGGCCTTGACCTTTTTAAACTTGATCTTTTTCGTAGGCAACACTTCTTCTTCCTCTGCTTTGGACTGAACCGATTTGTGGTTGGTTTTCTTGAGCTTCTTCTGTTTCTTTCCAGAAGGTTCTTCCTGTTCTGCAGAAGCTCGGTCATTGAAGTCGTAGTTATATTGGCTAATTAACAGTTCTTCAATATGGTCAATGGCAATTCTATTTGCACAAAATGAAGGGTGGTCACTTCCACAGTCGTCACTTCCCCCTAACGGGCCATTTATTACCCACCCCAGTAGGGTTCTGATCGCGTAGGGTCCATCTTCACCTTCACGACTGTTAATGACCTCCCAAGGCTCCATCAACTTGGAGGCGTTTGTGCCAATTAACAGATCCACGTCAGCGTTTATGTGTTGAATGTTTACACTGTCTAAATAATGCCATTTTCTCAGCTCCCTTTCACTGATTATGTTGGCTGTAGAGACGGGCATTTCTTTCTGGGTAAACACTTTGGGAAGTGGATAGAAGCTCTCACCAGACAATCCGGAAATCTCCAGACTGTCAACGATATAACTTTCTATTGAGTTGTTATGGCCCAAGGTGCGGATATGAATTTTGCATTTGCGTCCTTCCATGTTCAACCTGTCGACAAGCTTCCTGGTGCAGAAAGTTCCTGTACTCCCTGGGTCCAGAAAAGCGTAGGTTTCAATAACCCTGTTTCCCTTTGCGCACTTCACCTTAACAGGCAAAATGGGAAGAATACCATTGCAGTGGCCAGCCCCTGTAAGACCACAAGCGGAGGATGTTGTGCGGCTCTCAGATGTTTTTGACCGCTCACTGTTCTTCTCATCCTTTGAAGAAACCCTTTCTTTCTCTTCAATGTGCAAAACACTGGGGTGCGTTCGGTTGCACTTTTTGCAAGTGATGCGCCTGTCGCAATTCCTGCTCAAGTGTCCTGTGCACAAACAACTGAAACACAGACCTTTCTCCTTTAGATAGTCCAGTTTCTCCCTGTGTGGTTTTCTTCCCAGTTTAAAACATTGATCTAAAACATGACCACCAGCAGCACAATACTGGCAGAAGACAGAAGTAGTTTTAGTGAAGGTGGTCACTTTGCCGAGAGCCTTTTCCCTCTGGTCACCATCTGGTCTGCTGCATCCGTCCTCATTCCTGTGAGTGTCTGCTTTATATCCATCCTCAATGACCACCTGTGTTGCAAAGCTGTTTCTTCTCAGCTGTGGCGTCACCTGTATCTTGCTCACTTTTGTAGCTCCTTTGAGCACAGGTGAAGTGTCCTGTATATCACCAAAGACTGGATCTGAAATGATTCTGACCTGGCACTCAATGAACTTGACAAGGTCTGAGAATCGTGCCCTTCGACCAGTTTTCTCCAGTACGTCACATGCCTTTGCTCTCCACTTGTCTCTTAGTTTATACGGAAGCTTCTGACTAAGAATCTTCATGTTCGCTGGCATGTTGAGTTCCTCCAAATATTGAAGATCTTCCATAGCGTTGGAACACTCACGGAGGAAAAGCCCATAAGCTTTGAGCGCTTTGGTGTCTTCAGCTTTGATGCTTGTCCATCCTGTGACCTTTTCCATGTAGGCCGCTGTTATTTTGAACTCATTTCCAAAGTGCTCCTTTAGTAACCTTTTAGCGACAGCAAACCCTTTGTCTGCAGTCATGTGAAGGCAGCTGCGTACAATATCTCTAGGCTGCCCCCTAGTGAATTGTTCGAGATAGTACAAACAGTCTCCTTTACAGCCAGTCTTTGCTTCCACGCAGTGCTCAAATGCCCTCATAAATGTGTTGAACTGCAAAGGGTCTCCATCATAAGTTGGAATTTCTCTGCGCGGCAGCAGATGTGATGTTTGCATTTGAACAAGGAGAGCCGTTATGTCATTCTGTTGTTGCAGCAGATTGTAAAGACCTGCTGTCTGATTTTGGTCTTGCAGGGGTTGCTGCACTTGTTGGCCTAGAGTGGGTTGAAAGCTTTGACTGAATGTTGGCATTGATTGCAAGTGAGGCAGTTGAGAGCCATGACTGACAGTTGGCTGTGGTTGTGATGCAAAATGCATGGACATAGATGCTGAAACGATTGAAGTTTCAGCATTGCATTGTTGTGGTAAAGATTCACGCTGCTGTGCGGGTGGAGCCACATATATTGAGGCCTGTGGATTGAGAGAGGTGAGCTTAGATCTAGCCCCTTTTCTGAAGTAGGAAGCCATTCCATCAGATTGCCTTGAATGGATGCTGCTCCCCAGCTGTAGCACTGCTAGCTTAGCAGAAGTGGCAGCTATCTCAGTGTCCAGCTCAAGCTTCTCCCTTTTTCTCCTCCAGAGAAGTTCCTGCTCCTCCAAAGCATGTTTAGCCTTTAAAGCAGCAGCTCGGGCCAAGAGTGCGGCCTGTTCCGCCTCTGCCCTGCGTCTGGCTGATGAAGTGGAGAATCTGCTACCTGACGATCTGTTTGAGCCATGGTGCCTTGACTGCACATTTGAAATGCTGTCTTGAGGTCCAATCTCATTTTCACTTTGGACAGTTTGAGATTGTTCAGTTTGACCCAGCAAATCATCATTAACCTCATCATCATGATCATCACCCACTTTAGTAGCTGGACAAGCAGCAGTGTCAGACAACCATTGATTTGTACCCACAAGAAACTCCTTTACATTCAACATTTTAGCTTGGTACCATATTTCATGTTTGCTTGCTTCCTCAGCAGGCAATAAACCCAATAAAGATGCATGCACCTGCTGTATTGTGTTACACAACTCATTAAAAACGGTTAACTCATTTTCAACCTTATTCACATGTTCTTTATCACCCATGAATTTAAGAATAGATTGTTTTACTTTAGACAGTTTACCAAAGTTAAGACTTTCTTTCCTTTTCTAAAATGCTTATTTTTTCCAACAAAGCTTTATGTGTTAATTTACCCACACGTTTTTCAGTTACAGATTTTACCTCTGCACCCGCAAGCTCAGTCTCAAGGCCCATTTGGCCTGTTCCCTCTTCAGCCATAATGACGACAAAGTCAGTTGGCTTTATTAGTCCGCAAAATAGTTTGTGTTGCGCAAACAACTAGTCTCGACGAGAAAGTTATTTTTGTCGGTTGCGAGTCTGCTACCAATGCATTGGGTTTACGCGAATGTGTGCACACAAATTACCATGGCCATTCATATCAGCGCTGATCCACACATACCCCAATCGAGCGTTGGCCGGCTTTTGATGAATGATGTCCCGGTGAGATGATGCTGTCGCTGACCCGTAGCTCACTCCGGTAGCTCCAGCTCCGTAAGCGATCGGCAACCCCACACACAGGGGCGGCTGGCCCATAGTGGGCGATAGTGCCCCGCCCACCCTCACATCCGAGGTTTCCAAAGAAGACGTTAATCCACAATGTAACAAGTCGGCGTCCTCTTGGTGAACGTTCTCCAAATCGAAGTAGTTTTTCGACCTAAATGTAATGACTAAGCCCTAAACTTAGTACTACTGGTTGTTGATTCCGTTTATAGTTTCCGACGTGCGCCCAGCGCGCTCCAAGTACCGCAAAAAACGAAGACAGTTCAGTTTATTTTGCTGGTTTATTTTCCTTCCAATAATACACAGCCGCAATAATTCTAACTCAAAATACATGTAACAAAACAATAAACCCGAATTCCTCACTAAACTAAGATGCATTAACACACGGGGACACAGGCACACGGGCACACGGGCACAGTCGAAAAACTGTTTGCTTCCCCATCAACAACAACCTGTGATCAGGTTCAATCAGGTTAAATGCCTCACTCTGCTGACCCGAGGTCAACTGAACCACACAGCCCCCTAGTGGCACGGGGTAAAATTACACGAAAATAAAGCACATTTAATATGGCTCCTACACCTATACTTGCAAGACCATATTATTATCCATATTATTATTATCAAAAATGGGAAATCAAACAGGAGTAACTATTCTAAATCCATAGAAAATGTTGTACATCAGAAATATTTACATGGAGACGGGTTTAAAAAATCTACACATCAGAATGTCCTGAAACTTCTCGGGTGACGCCATGGGGTCATGAACTATAACCATGAAGTGAAATGAGCCTGAAATAACAGGGCATTTTCTTTTAAATTGAATCCAAAATCATATGTATTATGTCTCATATTGGAAACTTTGGTTGGCTTTTATTGTGAAACTCCACATCAGAATGTTCTGAAACTTCTTGTGTGACCCCAAGGGGTCTTGAACTATAACCCTGATGTGAAATGAGCATGAAATAACAGGGTATTTTCTTTTCAATTGAATCCAAAATTATATGTATTATGTCTCATATTGGAAACTTTGGTTGGCTTTTATTGTGAAACTCCACATCAGAATGTTCTGAAACTTCTTGTGTGACCCCAAGGGGTCTTGACCTATAACACTGATGTGAAATGAGCCTGAAATAACAGGGCATTTTCTTTTAAATTGAATCCAAAATTATATGTATTATGTCTCATATTGGAAACTTTGGTTGGCTTTTATTTAGAAACTCCACATCAGAATGTTCTGAAACTTCTTGTGGGACCCCATGGGTTCTTGAACTATAACCCTGATGTTAAATGAGCCTGAAATAACAGGGCATTTTCTTTTAAATTGAATCCAAAATCATATGTATTATGTCTCATATTGGAAACTTTGGTTGGCTTTTATTGTGAAAATCCACATCAGAATGTTCTAAAAATTCTTGTGGGACCCCATGGGGTCTTGAACTATAACCCTAATGTGAAATGAGCCTGAAATAACAGGGCATTTTCTTTTAAATTGAATCCAAAATCATATGTATTATGTCTCATATTGGAAACTTTGGTTGGTTTTATTGTGAAACTCCACATCAGAATGTTCTGAAACTTCTTGTGGGACCCCATGGGGTCTTGAACCATAACCCTGAAGTAAAATGAGCCTGAAATAACAGGTTATTTTCTTTTAAATTGAATCCAAAATCATATGTATTATGTCTCATATTGGAAACTTTGGTTGGCTTTTATTGTGAAACTCCACATTAGAATGTTCTGAAACTTCTTGTGTGACCCCAAGGGGTCTTGAACTATAACCCTGAAGTGAAATGAGCCTGAAATAACAGGGCATTTTCTTTTAAATTGAATCCAAAATCATATGTATTATGTCTCATATTGGAAACTTTGGTTGGCTTTTATTGTGAAACACCACATCAGAATGTTCTGAAACTTCTTGTGTGACCCCAAGGGGTCTTGAACTATAACCCTGATGTGAAATGAGCCTGAAATAACAGGGCATTCTCTTTTAAATTGAATCCAAAATTATATGTATTATGTCTCATATTGGAAACTTTGGTTGGCTTTTATTGTGAAACTCCACATCAGAATGTTCTGAGAATTCGTGTGTGACCCCATGGGGTCTTGAACTATAACCCTGAAGTGAAATGAGTCTGGAATGACAGGGCGTTTCATTTTAAATTTAATCCAAATTCATGTGTAATAAGTCTCATATTTCAATTTCTAGTCGGCTTTTAATTTGAAATTACACATCAGAATATCCTGAAACTTCTTGGGTGACACTATGGGGTCGTGAACTATGACCCTGACGTGGAATGAGTCTGGGATAACAGGGCGTTTCACTTTAAATCTCCAATAAACTATTGGTATAAGCTTACATTTGTCAATTAGTTGGGCTTTTATTTTGAAAGTAAATATCACAACGTCCGTACATTTCCTTTGATAGTATTTGCTTTTAATGACTGTCTTTCGGTATGTACCAGACAAATGCTTTTATTTTGAAACTAGTTCTGACGCGCTGAGGCGCTATTACCGTAATGGCTAGTATATACAGGTACGGCAAAAAACTGGGTCGGCTGGCTTGACCGCCGATCTCGATGAGTCGGCTGGCATGACCGCAGTGAAACGCGTCGCCGCCATATTGTTACGGGAGCTCTCTGAAGCCAGAGGTCTGTCAGACGTGTCAAACAAGCGCAAGTTGCCAGGAGCTGCGGTTTATCTGGATAAAAATCACGATAACCTTTTACATTTCGCAACCAATTTCATGGAGTATTCAAGGGTTTATGCTCTACGTGAAGTGTGTGAAAAAGATTTGCCTCTACGTTACTTTGAATCTCGCTAGTTAAATCGCCAGTCATACATGTGCATGGGTCTATGATAAACGCTCACTTTTCTTGCACAGCCCGTGCACTTTGAAAATACTGAGAAGATCTATAAACGATCGAAATAGTGCTTCTTTAGTTACTACGTATTGACCATCATTAAGAGAAAGAGCATACATCAAATAGTGAGAAAATGGCGGCCAGCGTGTTTTTCATAGTTTAATAGTTCCTTTTCAAGTATGTGCATTAAGAAACCTTGAACAGTGCAATTGGCAATACACATTTATTTCACAAATCAACATTACCAAAAAAAGCTATATATTTCTATAGCAGTAAAAATATACACATCTCAATATATACATACACATCTCAATAGTTGAACTGTAATATAAATAACATAGCATATATATAATACAATATAATATAATGACTCAGTATAATGTGCAATGGAATAACATATATATGATATATATAATATGTGAAACAATATAATATATTTTAAGTATGTATATATTCATATTATATAATAAAGTCTTCCCTTTTCACAGCCACTTCCCACTGTCTCCTCAACTGCTTCTCTTTGGGAAACCTTAAAATTACGAGAAAGGTTAGCTAGCCAGTCAGTCAGATTCATAATACAGATGTATCTTTAAAAAAAAAAAAAAACATTTAAATAGAAATAACGTTTAAAACGTCAATTTCGGCCGTCGACTGACTGCAGGTGCATCTCACAGGTGCATGTATCGAGTATCGTGACATTTTTTCCGTAGTTTCATTCATTACGTGACACCTTCATATATTGTAGAACCATATACAGTGGCATGTTTTGAGCCTTTTTTTGTTTTAATCTAGTCTCTTTTTTTAAATACATCACAGAGAGAAATTAAGGCCAGTCGCTCAGCCGAAACGCAGCTTTCCGTCGCGACCATAAATGCTATATAATTACATTATACATACATTGTAATTACTCACAAGCAAGTAGTGGTAGATTATATATTATGTCCTCATGACCAAAATAATAATGGTCCTCATCCAAATCATACTTAGCGGTATAGAAAATGCAATTTATTAAATAAAATGTATGCATTCAAAATATGCCCACAGTTTCAGTACTTTTCTGCACTATTTATTCAATAAATATTTTCAGAAATGAATGCTCATGAATGAATGTAGAATTTGTTGAGGAACTGCGCACAAAGCGGAACCATTAAGAGAGGTTCTCAGGATTCTACGGACGTTATACAGAGTTGCAGCGCCTGCACCGGAAGTCCTGAAAGCAAGTCCAGCATACAGGGAAACACATCACTCTGTAATTAAGCCAGGAAATAAGTCTACCAAAAGACCTATTGTAGATTATTTCACATCATCATGTCAGACAACGAAGACAAGTGAGTACCGACCGATCCTAGATCAGAAATGCGGTAGTTTAAGAAGCCTCACAGTAACGTGGGATCGAGTGGACAGGACAGTGTGTTGATGTGTTCACCTAACATCGCATATTTATTTAGATTACTCTTTTGGCCAAAGACACCTACAATAATTGATTAAATAATCATATGTTACCCAAAAGTGCGAGAATCGTAAGGATACATTAAAAAACATACAATAAGCAAAGCAGCCATCTACCTTTAAGTGCTTCATTATAGAGAATATAATATAAACTGTTAATTGTTTGTATACATTTATATATATATATATGTGTGTGTGTGTGTATATGTGTGTGTTTGCGTGTATTGTACTAATGAGTATCACAAGTGGTGTTCGCAACTGTATGTACTTGTGACTCGCATTATACTTTCATTTGGTGACGATGGTGTCGTTTTCTTTGCTTCTGTATTGCAGCTTTGATGATGGGGATTTCGACGAAGGAGAGGAAGATGAAGGACTGGATGATCTGGAGAACCCAGAAGACGTACGTCACCTTTATGCTAAAGCCTCAAAGTGTTTCAGAGCAGGAGTTGTTCACGTTACTTATTCACCTCATAATGCCATCGATGGGCTTCATAGCCACATGAAGGGGGCGGGGTGTAGGTCAAGAGGTAGAGTGGGTTGGCTCGACAGAAGGTTGCTAGTTCGATCCCCGGCTCTTCCTAGCGTGTCATGGTCTCCCTGAGTGTGAGCCTCACTCTAACTGCTCCTGACGAGCTGGCTGGCGCCTTGCATGGTTGACTCCGCGGTCGGTGACAGTGTGTGAATGAATGGGTGAATGTTAGGCAATATTGTAAAGCGGTTTGACTGGCCACTGGTTAGAATAGAGCTGTATAAATGCAGTCCATTTAAGTTTTGTACAACTACCACCTCAATGAGATCACCATAGATCTATAGATCACCATCGATCCATCAATGTACTGACGACCCTGTCCGTACCTGGTGCAGGAGGACCGGGAGAACGTGGCGGTCCTGCCGGCTGGGAGCGGCAGCGGGGCGAACGCCAAGAGGATCACCACCGTCTACATGACCAAGTACGAGCGAGCCAGGGTGCTGGGGACGCGGGCCCTGCAGATAGCGTGAGTGGGACTCCGTCTTCAACACGTAGCTCATTCATACCTGGTCCGGAGTTTATGATGTTGCACACACTGATGTTGAATTACCGGTATCGTCCCTTTTGGTTGAGGAAAATATTAGTCGTCTTACGAAACATAACTTGAAAGCTTAACTCTCCTCACCTCTCTGTTATGTAACTGTTTTGACTGGTTAGACAAATAAAAAAAAAATAAGACCAGATCAAAAGTGAAATAGTTTAACAAAACATGCCTTGAAGGCTAAACTCTCCTCACCTCTCTGTCAATATAAGTGTCTTAAGTATTTAACTGTATAGAACCCATATGAATACTGGTATGTAAATGATCAGGTAAATACAGTCGGAAGCCTACTGGCGTCATGGGTCCTGACTGAGCTGAAGCCTGGTGTGGTGTGGCGTGGTGTGTCCCTCACAGGATGTGCGCTCCGGTCATGGTGGAGCTGGAGGGAGAGACGGACCCCCTGCAGATCGCCATGAAGGAGCTCAAGTGAGTAGGAGGGGACCACTGTGTGTGTGCGTGTGCGTGTGTGTGTTTATAAATGTGATAAATAGTATTTGGCATCGTCCCTCCTTGTTGTGTTGCAAAATGTCCAGTTGGTGCAGCAGAATAGTCCAGAATACTCGTAGCTCGGTCGTATGTTTGTGCCACCTTCTCCGCAGTCTAACCAATAGGAATCCTTGAGCAAGACTGCTAACCCTGCTCCTTAAAAGTGCTGACACTCAGATTTAATTTAATGATTTGTTTGTAAACTGTTAGAAATACCATGCCATCTCTCCGCCTTGAGTGAGTGATTTATATATACAAATATTGAAAAATATAATATTGGAAATTTTGCCCCAGACATCGATATTTTTATGAATAAAATAAGGCATTCTAAAATGATCTCCCTGCTCCCACCGTCACTACTTCATTGATCCCCCAGGGGGCACTCAACACATGAACAAGGGAATCTTGAACCGCAGTTAACTAGCCAAATACTGAAGAACTCAGTTAGCACCGTGAATAAAGACTTCACTGTTTTGACAGGTGCAGGAAGATCCCCATAATCATCCGCCGCTACCTCCCTGACAACAGCTACGAGGACTGGGGCTGCGACGAGCTCATCATCACAGACTAGAGCTCCGACCGACATCCGCGCCACGGGCCCCTCCTGGTACCTCCCCCACCCCACCGGCAGGGGGGTGTAGGTGTAGTGACATGGAGCTAAGTGTAGCCAGAGCTGCATCTCCTTCACAGACCACACCTAGAAAGGCTGCTCCGGTGCAATTGTTCAAACGTTAATTTAAACGATATTTTGCTCTGACAACCTTTTGTTGTTTTATCTGTATTATTTACTGTGAGGTTTGGCAGACCTAACCGTAAACAGTTTAAGTTGAACTTTTCCCACTTCTTAAATACGTATTTTACAGCTGTGTTACACTGAAGCGCCACCAGGGGGCGTCTCAACACACTCGACATGTGTTAGTGTTTGTGATGACCTCACTGTCTTTCCGACAGTGTAGTGACTATTGTTTTGAAGAAGAAAAAAAGATTGATTCTTGTGATCAAACTATTTTATTATTGTGAATAAATTCTTTTGTACATGAACCATTCCCCCTTCATGCGTCTCTGACCGAATCAAAGGGCTTTGATCTCTGTGTGAAAGCGAGGGTTTTCTTTTGCAGTCAAAGGCCTGTTTGTCAGCGAAGGGTGCTTTTCAGAAGTCCTGTGCATGTGAGAGTATGAGTGTCTGTTTTTTTTATATTCAAATTAGAGCTGTCAAGCATTAAAATATTTAATCGTGATTAATCGCATTAATGTCATAGTTAACTCGCGATTAATCGCAAATTATTTTTCTATGCTAAATATCCCTTGATTTTTTTGTCCCATATTTCTTCTCATTTTAATTCTCTTATCAACATGGTGAAGTGCATCGGCTTGCCTTGTGCAAATTATTTTTTATTGATAACATTGGTATATACTGATCAAAACAGGACGATCCAAAAAAAGAGCCTATAGTGCAATTAAACGACTGCTTTGAACAAATGTCATTTGAACATAGCAGTCAGGCTACTGCTTCTTTGTTTTGAGCCAAAGAAAAAACACGCGTTAATCGCGCGATAAATTTTTTAACGCCGTTAAAATTGGTTTGCGTTAACGCCGTTAATAACGCATTTAACTGACAGCTCTAATTCAAATATAACCATGCCCGGGTCTCAGACCGACAGATGCCGACCTTAAAGCTGTGGCAGAGATGAGAGAGCAGATCATCTCGTTCCCCGTGGGTGTCAGTCCAAGACGGATCGCTATGGTGGGGTCGGCTCGGCCTCGTGTTTGGTGTTTCGGTGTCCCCATCTGACATCTCATGCGAAACACACCCAGAGAGGGTCCTGGTGTGGAGGTCCTGTGCTTCGGCATGCACAATGGAAGTCATGTCTGTACGGGGTAGACATGAGGTGGCTCATGAGGAAGAGCGGGTTGGCTGGTAACCGGATGGTTGCTAGTTTGATCCCACTCTCCTAATGGCGGAGGGTCGAGATGTCCCTGAGCAGGACACCTCACCCTGACTGCTCCCGACGCTCTGGCTGTGGCCCTGTGTCGTCGACACCGCCATCGGTGTGGCAATATTGGTATAGTGCTTTGAGTTGCCACTGGTTACAAAAGCGCTGTTTAAATGCAAACTATTTAGCCCTGCTCGGCTAATGAGAGACCTATCATTCACATGAACACCCGACCGGCCTAAAACCAACGTTCACGCGTGTCTCTGGTCGCTGTAGTACTGAAAATAACACGTTAAGTTGTCATGGTTATCAATTCTACCAACCAGTGTGGCCACTAGGTTAATAAGTAGTCTTGTTTAACTCTGGGCCTGTCTGGTTCTCTCAGCGTCAACCCAATCTGCCAATGTAATGCTCGTTCTTTTCCAACTGCTCACCACTACGGGCACATGTTCTGCCCTTAAATCAAAAGGGAAGACTTTGAAGATATGATGGAAGCCTGTAGGGGACAAACATCTTACAATGCGGTATTGAACTGGCTCGTCATATCGGTCGCGTCCGTCACTGTGCCAAATCCATTTTTGCCCGAGAAGAGTTAACAAAAGCACCACTCGCTCGATGCTCAAACGCCTTTCTGTCATGGGATGTGCGTTTTTCCTGCGACCGCAGTTATTATTAGTCTGGATCTGGGAACCCATTTGGTGCGGAGACGGGCCCCGGGCCCCGGGCCCTGCAGTTCTGCTTTTATGTGGTGCGGAGGGCCACGCATGTTCCTGCCAGAATCCCCGGCCCCAAGCCCAGGGGCTGGTTCCGGCTGCTCCTCCCTCTCCCCTTCCCTCCCTCCTCCGTCTGATCGCTCCAGAACTCCTCCACACGACCGCTTGTCTGTCTCTTGACAGCGTCATGGTCTTCAGAAGGGTGCTTATAATAGACGGGTGAATTATGCGAGACAGGGTTTATCTTAATTGTCCTTGACTTTATCAAATGATCTTTATTGGTCTCAATGCTATTCCCCCTGGTAGTGGGTTGACCTATCTCTCTCTGACATGCAATGACACTTTCCATCTTGGTTACATGCAACGCTGAGCAGAGTTTGTGCCCCTTCTGTTTTCGAGTCGAAGTGATACACTCTATCACTTCGAGTCGAACCCAAACACTAGCAACTGAGTTGAACAAGATCCCGTTTTGTAAGCTGTGTGATAAACATGACAGAATTTATAGGCTTGACGTAAACCACGTTACAAAATATGTCTTTGATTCACCGTCGTTTAGTTTGAGGGTTTTCTTGCAGCCATCTCCATGCTAGTGCTACAACCAGAACTACGCTATAACCCTCGCTAACTCGACACACTGCTATGGAGTTTCTCACTAGAGGTCTTGAGAGTGAACCTGTTTAGGTTCTCTGGCGTGTAGTCTGAGGTCAGATGTTGGTCTACATTCTAGAATCTAGAAGGTGGACTGAATCTATAACCCAGGGCCTCTCAGAGGCCAATACCTAGCAAAGAAACCAAAACACACTATCGCTCTGCCAAACTGGACACTATCGCTCTGCCAAACTGGACACTATCACTCTGCCAAACTGGACACACTCTTATCACTCTGCCAAACTGGACACACTCTTATCACTCTGCCAAACTGGACACACTCTTATCACTCTGCCAAACTGGACACTCTATCACTCTGCCAAACTGGACACTCTATCACTCTGCCAAACTGGACACTCTATCACTCTGCCAAACTGGACACTCTATCACTCTGCCAAACTGGACACACTCTATCAGTCTGCTATCTGTTTTGCTACAAATGCCCCCCTCAACACCCAGCCCTGCAGTCTTTACTCTCTGGTAAATTGGCCATCGCTTCACATTCGTCATATTCACTGGCTCACTCATCTACTCTCATCTAAGACCCCCCTTCAACGGACACCCCCCTACCTGTCCCGCCTGCTGCATGACTACTATCACATATGACACCCGGTCCTCTCTCCACATACTGCTTATAACCCCTAAAACCAGATCCATACTCGGTCTTGCTTCATTCCAGTCAGCTGCTGCCGTTGACTGGAATGCACAACAAAAACACCTCAAACTGGTCAAATTAATTTCCTTTCCGGCCTTCAATGACACCATCTCACACCATCTCACAGATTCCTGCAACTGCTTCCCCTCCATCTGCTTCCCCATACCCGCTGATATTGGCTCTGGCCTGTGATCTTTATGATGATTCAATCCTTGTTATTAACCCTGTTTTTATCTTTTTTATGTTTATGTTTTCACAATTGTGATTTTGCTATTAGTGTATTCTTGCTATTCTGCCTTGTTTATGTAGTCCTGTTCTTCGCTTGTGCTCATTGTATGTCTGAGTAGCTGTATGTTAACCCTGCAGGTCCCTGTTGCTGCCTTGTTATATGTCTGCACAGCTGTGTTTGTGTGCTGTTGCCTCTCTATCCTTTCTCTCTGCCCCTTTCCTCTTCCCCCCAAGAAGCTTGTGTTTTTTGTCAGGCCATCACTGTAAATAAGAACTTGATCTTAATGATCTGTCTTGTTAAAGGTAAAAAAAAAAGCCTCTAAAACTACCCAGCAACAGATGACCCAACAGTTGTCCTGTCCGAGCGTTGTTTCACTCAGCCACTGTTTCACTGAGCCTGGAGTTGAAAGGGCCTTCGGTTTGGCTTGCGCTGCCGCCTCGTTTCCATGGAAACGCCATGGAAACGCGAGACCAGGCCACTACCCCTCAGTGCCTGGCGCTAGGTGGGTCAGGGATGACCCCGCCCTCCCCTCTCACAGGAAGCTCTGTTGGGCCACTGCCCAAACACAGCAAGGTCAATAAACACACCCAGGACTGGTACGGCGCTCCTGGGTGAGTCCCGCCTTGCCTCCTCGTCACGCCTCCTTCTTACGTAAGACATGCGTTTATCTCCTCACAGCCTCAACCTGAGAGGACAAGGAGGTGGGGAGCTCTTCACCGGTGAGGGGGTGAGGAGGAGGGGGTGAGGAGGAGGTGGTGAGAGGGAGAGAGGAGGAGGAGGGGGGGGGGGGGGGGGGGGTTGGGAGCGAGGTGGTGGCTAGCACTGCACTGGCCTGTGAGGGAGAGGAGAGGGCTCTCACTGCGGGGGTGAGGGAGTGAGGAGAGGAGTGATGGTTAACACTGCACTGGTTGAAGGGGGGGGAGGGAGAGGAGAGGGTTTTACTGCGCTGGTTGCAGGGGTGAGGCGGGAGGAGTGGGTGAGCACTGGGCTGTAGGGGGTGAGGGAGGGAGGAGAGGGTGAGGGAGGATGGAGAGGGTGAGCAATGCGATGGCCCGCGGGGGTGAGGAGAGCGTGAGGAAGGGGAGAGGGAGGAGCCTGAACCCAGGGTATGAGACCTCCTTTGTATCCGTGCTAGGCTGCAGACCGGGCTGTAATGGGGTCCCCCCCCCCTCCACCACATCCATCCTCCACCCCCTCCTCTCCAACCCCCACCCCACCCTACACCATTTGCGGCCTTTCAATGGCGCCCTTTGTCTTTTCAAAGTATCACACAGCCGATTAAAAGGGGAGAATTAGGAAGCTTAACCTCGGCACACACAACCGCCTTCTCACACGCACACACGTACACACCCATGCAGACGTGCCACCGGTCACACGCGCGCTCTGAGACGTTCGAGCGCACTGACCAACGGATCGGCTTAGACTGCGCACTATGGAACGTATAAGGGAATGTCAAAACGGTCGTTATGTTGTTTTTTTATGCGTGGGCAAAGTAGCGGCATTTCACCACAACACGCCACCCCCCCCCCCCCCCCCGATAGCGAACCAGTGCGGCCAGAGTACTGGCTGGCCGATTCAGGGCGGCTGGCCCCCTGCCAAACTGAATGACCCGTTTAGCTAGCCAATCTGATTATGGGTAGAATGTGAAGTAGGGAGGGAGCCAGTCACAGGAATCCACGAGTGCACTCTTTTTTATTTTCCAGTCTTTATTTGTCTCTTTGCCGTTTTGGGATTTTTGGACATCTTGTTTATCGAGAGTGAATGCCGTCGTCACATGACCAGTGGGCACGGAGACTGGATCTTACACAAGAAGGCTCCGGGACATTGGTTTGGAAAAGCATTTTTATTGAGTAAAACAGCATGATGCCGGCAGCCATCATCACATAGCGAGAGCGTTGCCGCCGCTACTTAATTTAGGCTACCAGTTGGTCTGTGGCATCGGGCTAGCAACAGTAAGACAATAGTGGGCACATATCCAAGGGTGAAATCTGAAGTCCAAAAACAGTGTTGTATGGAAGAATAGATAAATAGCAATCTATCTGCAGGTATAAATAATAATACATGCCATAGTAATTACAATAGTACACACTTCACACAAATAGCAATTAATGTATGGAATAAACACAAAACACTTCCTACAGGCGGCTAACGCATAGTGTTGGAAGGAAAAAGCACACAAGCAAATGAACCATGAAGGTACATCAAGTATATATGGCTAAGCACATGATAAAGATCTGTGTAATGGAACGGATGAATCATTTCATCACTAAGAATATCCTTCCAGAAGGACAAAACTGTTCAAAGTCTGCGTTAAAAAGGAGGTGGTGAACACAATGATCAAATTCAGATGTATTTATCACCTATTGGCTCTTAGTTATAGCGGCTGTAGGGACGATTTGAGATTTGTAGGTCGATATTCCGAAACTGAACAATCCAAAGAACATCCCTTCCCTCGCCTCCCTTCCTCCCAACGTTTTGCTGGCGTTGAGAAGTATTACAGTTCATGCACCTGATTGACAGGAAAGATGGTTTACCTGAAACAATCGGGGAGGAGACGCCCTGATTCGCCAGAAATTACCCGGGAGCGGACTTAAATCTAAATTGCCACACACAGACGCAGACGCAGTGACAGTCATTCTCAGTGCATTTCACCCGCTTGCTGCTGACGGATGGCTATGCCATTTCTAACAAAGTACACTCAAACAATAGCGCTTAAATCTTAGCTACAACGCCTTTTAAATCCTTTTTTTACATCGTATGTTGAAGTTTATCTCAATCTCTGGCAACTGTGTTTGATGCTTTCTTGGGACTCAAAACAACTGTTCAAATCAGGCCTCAAAAACAACTAAAATCCCACAGTTTTAACTTTTAAATGGAATAGTGATATATATATCTATACACAGTTTAGATTTCATGCAAGAGTAAATCAAGAGCAGTGCTCCAGTAAAGTAATGTTGGTAAAGTCAACTATAACATAAAAAACAGGGAATTGTGACTTTTAAGAAATAGGAGACAGAAAAGGTTTGTTTAACAATAAAAACGTATGAATGTCCTTCACAAAAACATCAAATCCAAAGGTCATCAGTGCCCTCAGAGCAGAGAGAAGTCCTACTCTACGACATGTCTCGTCTGCAGAAACATCAGCATAATCAGCTTCATTACCGTTTAGGTTTGGTCTCTGGTTATTTTTGGTTATCACAAGAACATAATCAGCCACATATCACACATTCAGCCAGTTTGTACGGATAAACATGTCGTATAACATGTTATTCGATAATAGTTGCATCACATTTTTTCAAATAGAATGAATACACATTGTTTTACACAGGTACGCTTTGATGACATGTTCCATGAACATTACTATTTATTTTGTTTGTGGAAGTTATAATCAAACAGAATGTGATGTTGTGTTGAACAAGAAACAAAGCAAACTTCTTGGATTATGTTGTTTAAGAACTGGTCCTGTTTGAATATCTTGCTAAATCGGCCTGAGATGAGTAGGCATATTGCCAACTGTTTGCACTCAAACTCCATCACTGATATGCAACGAGTTTGGCTGTTTCTAACTTGGACACCATCCCTTTACCTACGTAGGGTTTGGTACGGTCCATGGATGCCAAGCTTCATAACTAGGAGACAATCTTCATAACTAGGAGACAACCTCCTCCATGGAGCAGACCAAGCCTCATAAATAGGAGACTAGACTCTCTAACTAGGATGCCAACCGTCGACCAATAGGAGACAACCTCTCCTACCCAGGACGCCAATCTCCCCCAGTAGGAGGCAGCCTCCCTCGGTTTCACCCTGAAGCCACGTCCTACACCGTTAGCCCAGATAACCCGCCACGCTCCGGAGGCCCCGGGCCCCTGGCCCATCGTGGGACCCCGGCGGCCCCTTCGCACCTGGGCCACGCAAGACCAGGGTCTCACCCCTCCAGTCTCCCCACCGCACCGTCCCGGGGCCAGCCCACTCCCCCTGCTGCGGACCGTAGTGGGCCCTCGGGGGCCCGGGTCCAGGCCGGTCCGGGCCCTCGCTGTTGAGTCTCTGTCATGGCCGCGACAGGGTGGTGTAGACGGGCTGCTCCCAGTGGGTGGGGCTGTGCGACTGGGGCACGCTCCCCGGGTCGGAGATGGCGGTGAACAGGGGCCTCTGGGAGGGCCCCATGTAGGAGAAGGCAGAGTACAGCCCCGAGGGCTGGCTGGAGTGGGCGTAGTAGGGGCCCGGCGGGGCCTGGTGGTCCGCGTACTCGGCGAACTGCGCCCGCGACGCCAGCGACGGGAAGGCGGAGCCGTAGTGCGGCAGGCTGAGCGAGGTGTAGGTCACGTGGGAGCCCGCCGCCGACGCCACCTCGGAGAAGTGGCCCCCGCCGACGGAGGCCCCCTCGCTCTTGATCTGGGTCTTGGAGGGGTCGGAGGTCAGCGGGGGGGCGTGGTGCGCCGGGGGCTGCTGCTGCTGCTGCTGCTGCTTGGACAGCCAGCCGGCCGCGTGGCCGCTCGCCGCCGCCAGCGCAGAGGAGATGCCGTAGGGGTAGGAGGAGGCCCCGGGCCCCGCGGGGCCGCCGGCCCCCGGGTGCCCGTTGGGGGGCAGGTACTGGTCGAACTCGTTGACGTCGAAGGGCTCCATGTTGGCCATCACCTCGTGGCTCATCTCCCCGATGTCCACGTTGCCGAAGTCGATGTGGGGCTTCCCGGAGCCCGGAGCCCCCGTTGGGCCCTCTGCTCCGGCCCCCAGACCGCCGCCGCGGGAGCCCGACGTCGAGCCGCTCTCCCGCTTGCCCTCCCCGGCCTTCCCAGCATGCAGTTCGGTCTTGGGGGTGGTGGGGGGAGTTGGGGGGCTCTGGCCTGAGAAAGGGGAACACATTCAGGTGGTCGTCAAAATAAGGCTTCACCGGGCGTGGGTCAGTTATCAACACACTTTCATCCACCGAGCCAGACATCCACCATTAAATGATCTATCCGTACAGCTCGGTGTCTATCATACTTCGATCCATCCAGCAAACCCCTTCTAGCCATCATCCTTCCCCTCCATCTCATCTACTTGATCAGTCACCCTTCTGTCAGTCCCTCCTACCCATCCGTCCATCTTCTTTTCCTATTTCCTGGTCTGGTTCTCACACAGCCATGCTGGTCGTCCCAACGCAGCGTGGCTGTGTGTAACCCTAGCCTTCACACATCCTCATCCAACACCCCCACCCCATCACGGATGTCGGGGTTGGGGTGCAGAGAACCGCACCTCGATGGGCGATGAGGGAGAGGGAGGGAGAAAGAGGGAGAGAGGGAGAGAGAGAGAGAGAGATAGAGAGAGAGAGAGAGAGAGAGAGAGAGGGAGAGGGAGAGAGAGAGAGAGAGAGAGAGAGAGATAGAGAGAGAGAGAGGGAGAGGGAGAGAGAGAGAGAGAGAGAGAGGGAGAGGGAGAGAGAGTGTGAGAGCGCGAGAGAGAGCGCGAGTGAGAGAGAGTGTGAGAGCGTGAGTGTGAGAGCGCGCGCGCGAGAGAGAGAGGCGATTCACAGCGATGCTCATGGATCGAGGAGAAGGCGAGGCCCACCTGCGGCGTGGGGGTGGTGCCCGTCGGTCAGCGGGGAGCGGGCCCCGCTGTGAGTGACGTCCAGGTGGAGGCCCTTGTAGTGGGGGCCCTCGCCCTCCGAGTGGCCGTCGGCCTCGCCGCCCGAGCCGGCGCCGGGCTTGCCGTTCTTGCGGCGGCGGGGCTGGTACTTGTACTCCGGGTAGTCCTTCTTGTGCTGCTTGCGGAGCCGCTCCGCCTCCTCGATGAACGGCCGCTTGTCGTTCTCGTTCAGGAGCCTGGGACGGACAGAAGGACAGACGGAGGGAGGCACAGGTCAACGATCGCACTCCATGCCAAGCGGGGGAGGATTGATTTACCGCCATTGCCGGCCATTTTGAAACCGACTTATTCGTGACTTCGTGATTAGTGATGTTTTTCCCCTCAGGCTTTTGAGAACATCTTTGCTTCCGCACTTTTTACACTGAATCAAGTGTGCATGTCTTTAGGTTGCTATATAATTGTACATGAAATGTATGTAATTTAGGCATTTATGGCCATTAGGTCGAATTTGTATGCAAGCTTGTGAAGAATACATCTTGTAAAACCTTCAATTCAGGGGTTAGAGTGAAGTGCTGGAGCTCAGGGTAAGAGTTAGGAGTAGACTAGATTTAGGATTGTGGGACCAAATCAAAGGTTACCCCCTTCCATGAGATCCTAACCAGCTGGTCCATAATGTGATTATGCAAAGGAGCCAAACCTCCCAGTCTGTCCACAGACGAGGGGACCCGGGAGGGCCTGAGAACTGCCTGACCCCTCCCGGATCACGGCTGTGGACCAATTAACCAATCACTGCGCAGCCTGGGGTCGAGTCATATCTAATGAATGCATTCAGAACCATGTCCGACATCTTGCGATTGGCTGACGGGAGAGCGATCACGGCAAGTTATGGACAGAGTTGGAGTTCTATCTCCTTCAGATTCAAAAGAGTGCTGCACCATTAAAAGCTCAGAGAGACATCCCAGATTTCTAATGGATCACTGAATCGTCTCAGCTTGAGGCAAAGATGATAGTTAAAGAAGTGGCTTTATGATGTCCTGGAGTGTCGATAATTTCACGGTCTGCGAGAGCTCGTGAATGGAAGCACATTGTGTCAGTTTCACAGCACTATAATCTGTGTTGTAAAGCAGTGCTCGGGGCAAGGGGGGGGGGGGGTGGTTGTGGTGGAGGGGGGGTCTAAAAAAATCGTTAAGGAGCTGCTGAGGGACATGTGACCTTAGCAAATGTCTCACTTGGACAAACAGCAAGCTCTCTGTGCAACAAATGTGTGTCCTTGGAAGTTGCGCGTATTGACAGGGTTTCAGGCTAATACGCTTGATGGCATTATGTTGTTGACCTGAATAAAGATTAAACACAGGTCATAGTTAGCTAGTTTTATTTTAGGCCTATTGGATGGCTTGAATATTCCCAGCCGGTCAATTACGCTCCGTAGGGAGGGAGGGCGGGAGGAAGTGAAGCAAAGACGAATGAAGGGTTAGTCATTATCAATCAGTACATCATAGTGGCCTATACTTCAATCGACTCATGCATGAAGAGATTGCACCTGGATGGGCCGTCCAGGTGCGCATGAGGCAGGTGCGGCCGGTCTCACCTCCACAGCTTCCCCAGGGTCTTGCTAAGCTCGGCGTTGTGCAGGTGGGGGTACTGGTCGGCCAGCTTCCTCCGGGCCGCCTGCGCCCACACCATGAAGGCGTTCATGGGCCTCTTCACGTGCGGCTTGCCCTTGTTCCCGCTGTTGACGCGGACCGGCATCGGCACCAGCGTCCAGTCGTAGCCGTTCAGCACCTGGCTCACCGCCTCCCGGATGCCGATGGGGAAGCGGTCGTCCTCTTCGTCCGACTTCATGGCCGCCCGGCCCTCGGCGGTGGCGTCGCCCAGACCGCCCAGGAGGGACTGCTGGCCCGGCAGCGGCGAGTCGGCCCGGCCCGTGGGGCCGGAGGAATGACCCGGTGACAGGGAGTGGCTGTCATCCGAGACCCCCGGACTCAAGTCCACGTCGGACAGACTCTGGTCCTCTCCCGACATGGTCAGGGTGCGCCCGCCGGCAGCTGTGTGTGATTGAATCTGTATGCTGGACTCTAGTTCTACTCCTGTGCCTAGCAAAGGTTCGCTCCGAGGGGTTGTCTCTCTGACTCAAAGGGCTGAAATGTTGTGGAAGTCAGGAGCTAACGCTAAGCTATCTTTGCCTCTCTTGGGTGTGTCTCTCACTGCTCCCGAAGCTAGGCTTTATAATATAAAGTGCCAGTCGGTCTCTACTCTCAGTCTTCGCTCTAAAACTCGATTAGGATTCCACATTAAAGTTCTTTCCATCCGTGTTGTTGGTATCATACGCTCGGTGCGTACCTTGGACCCCAGTTTACCAGCCTGCTACGAGCCTCTTGTGCCAGTCGGCCTTTCTGCCTCCACGTCTCTCCTTGTTTCAACCTTCCCTCCTTTCCTTTGTGGTGATTCTGCTCAGGATTTCGGTTTTTTGTTGTCGTTTTTTCCGTCACCAAACCCTGAAAGTAGAAACGGCACATGAGCACTATATGACAATAGCAATGCCAGCACATTAAGAAGGAAAAGTGGCTTTAGCTGAAGTTGGGGCCATATGCTTCAATGTCAGTTTAATGGGTCAATCGCAATCCTGATGGAATCAACGCTGGAAGGGGTTGGCGCGCGACGCCTCTCTGCGCCCCCGACTTATAGGCACACATTAAACGAAGTGGCAACCGTCTGCACACAAACATATATCACAGACTGCTCTTAATGTAGGCCTCCGCCGAGCCAGCTGTCGCTCCGAGGGCCAGGTCTGACTCGCTAACAAGCTACTGTTGGTTTGGCAGTTATTCCAAGCTCCCTGGAGAGGCCGTGTTGAAATAATATCAGCACAGACCTGCGATTTATGCTCTGCCCGTCTTGGATAAATACTGTCTGCCGCTGGAAACATAAACCCTGTGTGTGCGTCTGTGTGCGTGTGTGTGGATTATACACAGTGTGTTTGTTAAGGTAAAGGGGAAGAGTGTTTCAGCCAACAGCACGTTGCGTTGTTTGGCAGTTAGAGTTGCGCCCTGGCGTGAGGTTTATACGAGCGAGCGACATAACTTATCGGTGTCAGAATCACTTGACCACATTGGAATATTGAAAAGGTGTTGGCCCGTTTATCACAAAAGGATATGGTGGGCAGTGTTGATAAGATAGTCTCCGTTCCCAGTCTCCCACGTGACCCTTTCGTTCTACAGGAGGTTTAAAGGTAATATGATCGGAACAGGCGTCATAGCCCGTTGCTTTTTAATTAACATTGAGCGTTGGTGGGCAATGGTAGCGTTTTTCGACCAGCACTTAGCCTGGCCATCTGTCTAATAGCTGCAACCTCCTAATCAGAAGCTAGCCACCTGGAGCCTCAGATCTTCACCTTTCATCAAGGGGCAGATTACCGCAAATTGGTATCGGTATCGGTTCGATATGCATCTATTTGATAGCTAATCCATATGCATATAAATAGCATCCACCTATAATATTAGCATACAACAATGACACTACAACCAAAGTACAGTCTTCGATAGGGCTTCTAACCCTCACAATATTGTATGACATTCAAGTAGGTCATGGCCTATATGTAGCCTTTATATTTTTATTTCGATGTTAATAATAATAATAATAATTATAATTATAATTATAATAATAACGGTGTGTCCGAAACAGATCTAACAAGAAACTGACATTTCTTTTGATTTGCTGTTAGTTTGTTGTCTCGTTCAGAAGTATCCAATAATATATTTTTTCTAGGGGGAAATCAATTAGTGTGAATCTAGCCCGAATGGTCTACGGGAACCAGAACTCCCATCGCTTGGCTTAACAATTACTTGGCCTTAATTCGCCTGATTGTAAAAAAACATTGCAGCATTATTTGATTAATTGCTTTTCTGTATTTTACTTGTGGAACTATGCAGTCTCAATTTAAAATCCAAGGTGCTAGTAGTACACATTTACATGTTAAACTTAAAGTGTTTGTTCACAGGTTTCTTATGTTTTAGTAATTCGTTAAAAAAAACAGGTTATTTGCATTTTTTTATTTTTTTATATCTCGACACGCATTCTTTTCGCCCCATAAGCCAAGTTCAACCCCTGAATCTTAGCCGGTTTATCTTAATCTCATTAACCCGTGACTGATTAATTCATTAGCCACTGAGCAAAAATGAAATCAATAAATGTTCTAAAATAAAAGAAACTCAATTGTAAAGAATTGTACAGTTTAATGATAATAATCAGAACAGGTGCATGGTGCATCAGTGCCAAGAAACACGGTGCGTAAAATTCACCGTTCGGTAGAAACTGAACCATCATGCCTAGAATATGACTTCAGGGGACAACATAAGACACTAATTATCCACAACAATAATAATCAGAAAATAAAAATAAATTAAGAATGAATCCCTGGCACCCCGCAGAGACGCAGAGCGCTGCGGAGCGCCGGGGAGGAAAAGGTGGAGGAGAAGGAGGAGGAGAAGGTGGAGGAGTAGAAGTTGAGATCTTGCGTCTCGCTCTTACTTCAGTGGTGGAGGAGGAGGTCGCCCGCCGAGCGCGAGGGTCCGTGAGTGTCCGGGGTTCCAGCGTCTCTGTCCGCAGCCGCCTCGCTCGCGCGCTCCATCTATGAATGGCCGCTCTGTGTCTCAGGGCCTTAAAGGCTCCGTTGTGTTCGCGCGCAGGAAGAAAAAAAAGGGGAGAGAAAAAGAAAAATGTTCTTAAAGGAACAGCGAGAGAGGAGGGCTGAGAGAGAGAGAGAGCGGCGGGTGGGGGGGGGGGGGGGTATTTACTAGGGTTTCAGTTGGGCGGGACGACCCTCTCTCTCTCTCTCTCTCTCTCTCTCTCTCTCTCTCTCTCTCTCTCTCTCTCTCTCTCTCTCTCTCTCTCTCTCTCTCTCTCTCTCTCTCTCTCTCTCTCTCTCTCTCTCTCTCTCAGTTCAATTCAATTCAAAAAAGCTTTATTGGCATCAGAAGCAACCGTTAACATTGCCAAAGCATCTGAACAATTAGGAGCTCAAAATATAAAACGTTAAATATCAAATATATATGCATATTAAATATTAGAATATTAAACACTCAAAAAGTAAAATATGGAACACTATTAAGAGTCTTTCCATCTCACATCTAATCATCAACTTCGAATCAATCATACTTTCCATGTCAATATAGAAAGTGATTATTTCACCTTTGTCTTAGTCATTACAGACATTATTTAGCTTTTATAGTCCGTGAGCCTGAGAGCCATCGGAACAGCGGATTTGGGGCTGCTGAGTAAAGGCCTATAATGTCGCCAGAGAGTTTAATATTATAGTTTATTACCGTGGGTCTGTTTACTGAGAGCGTTTATTAAGGGCGAGATGCTGAAACCTATAAACTCATCAAACGTGAATGAACGGCCTCCTCTTGGGAAGATCGGGGTGACGTTTGGGGACGCACACCTCACCCAGACCCACTGACACGCAAATAAACAGACGCACACTCAGCCCTTAGCCCTTCACATAAATATAGCGCCCAATAATCCTTATAATCATAACGTGATATTTGACCTATTGGTTTTCATATCATCATATCTATTTTAACTTTTCGGTTGAGAACGAATGAGATCGGTCGTGTCATCACCCTGTAGAGATCAGGGAGGGCCTTCCGGGGTTGGTACCCTTCAGACCGGTGAGATGTGGTACCCGGGGTATGAGGAGACAGAGGGGCCTGACTCCCGGCCGTGGGCGCCTCTGACCTCCAGGCAGCAGAGTCTCCTCAAAGCCCAGGTCCAGCTCTCTGAGGCGAACCTGCGGGTCCGGAGGGTACCATAAACGGAAGGCCCTGAAACCCGGTTAGTTCTTCTCGTGGCGTCACTTCTCAGTCCAACAGGACTACGGAATACACGGAAGGACGGAACGGGGAGACGCGCTGGAGAAGCGTTACGCACCCGTTACGCACCAACCAACGCTTCAGCCCCGGCAAACAATGACCCCTTGTATCGTCACGACCGCGACACACTGCCCTCCCCCCCTTTCCCCCCCCCGCTACACTGCCCAGCCCAATTCTCGATCCAAAACCCCCTCTCGCTCTCTCTCTCTCTCTCTCTCATCTCTCTCTCTCTCTCTCTCTCTCTCTCTCTCTCTCTCTCTCTCCCTCTCTCTCTCCCTCTCTCTCTCTCCTCCCAGTGCGCCATGAATGTGAGAGCTGTGATAAGGGAACCAGAGCCATGAGAGAGGGCCCTCTGTGCGTCTCTGCCTCCTCGGCGTCTTTGCGCCCTTTGTTTTATCTCAGGTGAATTGTGACCATGTGATCAAACAAGCACTGCCCTTCAATTACCCCCTTAAATGGAGAAAAAAAAAGAGAGAGAGAGGAACAAAAACCAGTTGTGTGTGTTAGTGTGTTTATAAAAAGAAAAGACCGTGAAAAAGGGAACGGGGGAGTGCGCTTTACTGCCACTCTTTGTCCGCGTCTTCACATCCGCGTGCATCCAGGGGATTTCTGTGGATCTGCGTGTGGATCTGCGGTCGTGTTTGGTTCGGTCCGATTCTGGTGCGTAATGTGGGACCCGAAACGGGACGCGTCGGTAGCGGTCGCTCTGCGGGGTCCCTTCGCGTCGAAAATTGGAGATTTATAGAATTGGTCAAGCACCCAAAACGGGGGGAGAGGGAGAAAGAGACAGAAAGAGAGAAAATCCGTTTGGCTCTCTGGCGCGGAGGCCCCTGGACCCGTGACGAGGTAGACCCGGGTCAGTGACGAGGTGGACCCGGGTCCGCTGAGGCCCTTGGACCCGTGACGAGGTAGACCCAGACCCGTGACCAGGTAGACCCGCGGGTCCGAGGAGACGAGCTGCAGGTGTTTTGGGGATTGACTTTGTCTGCGTCAGCGGGTGGCGCCTAGGGATGGAGTTCGTTTGGGGGGAATGGGCGTTCGTCTTTAATTATGTGTGACTCAGTTATAATTTCATATAAATGAGATTATTATTAGGATTATCATCATTATTAGTGAGCTAAGGATGGTACATTTGGACGGTTTCAAAGTAGGCTGATAAATACCGAGACTAGCGTTAGCTCAATAATAGCCGTTCTTTAATTCGTTATTTTTTCACCTTTTCTGATTTGAATAACAAAGGTTTAAACAACATGCTCAAGACATTTTGCCCACTTTAAAACCCATAGGCCAATGCAATGAATGGGGAAAGTAACAAAATAACAACATCCAATTATTGTTAGGCCCAATGATTGAATTTCATAATAATAATTATTTCCCTTTAACCTATTTTTCTGCTTTACTACCACTATTTAAGGTTATTATTTAATAATAATATAAGTAATACTATTTAATAATAAAGAATAGTATAACTGGTAGCCTATCTTAAAAATAACTAAAATAGGAACCTTTTTTTATTTTGCCCGCATTAGGTAGCCTATCTAATTAAATCCGCCTTCATTAAATCGTTCAATTTCGTTCATCGATAATTAAGTAATTTGAGGTTTAAAGTCGTTAAAGAGCAGGTTAAAATCTACATATTTTAAAGTCTGACACGATTATTGCATTATATCGATAATAACCACATTATTTTATTATTATTTAGGCCTATTGAAAATACAAAGTAGTAATGTCTAATTGAATCCTTATTCACGCAGGTAGGTGAAAGCCTAGGCCTATGTAGGCCTGCCTTTATTTATGTAAGCCGTCCTGGGGTCTAACTCAACGGCCTTCTATTTAAGCTTTTTATTATAAAAAATTAAAAAATCGGAAGATAGTTGAGTGACTGCTGCGCGTCGGAATTGACGAATTTAACTTTAAAAATCAACAAATTCAATGTGTTGAATTTCATTTGAAAGTTGGTATCATCTAAACTATTTCTTTAAAAGAATCCACCTACGCACTCACTTGTAGTTAAAATTAGCGAAAGGCTAAAATATTGTTTAATGTAAACACACACACGCACACACACACACACACACACACACACACACACACACACACACACACACACACACACACACACACACACACACACACACACACACACACACACACACACACACAAATCTCTCATTCATGCACTAATGAGTGTGCCAATAGAAGTGACAAACACATAATTCCATTCAAAACCAATTAAACTTGTCGACATGTTCTCATTATCACAGCAGATGTCTTTATCCGGATCAAAGCAACTCAACTACTTATATAAATAATAACCCGTCTGTAGCCTAATACCTTAATTATCCAAAACCGTCTTTTACTTATTTTTCCAAATTTTTTAAAAATATAGTGAAATAATACTTTTCTGCCAAGTAATGGAAGATATCGTTTGTTGTCTAAAGTTTGATCAAACGATCACCAGCATTAACTATAAAGGATTTTTACAGTAATATTAGAAGACTGTATCCATTTGTGTTTTATGTTGATGCAGTGAGTTGCTATTTGTATGTCGATCCCTTGTCGTCTCAGTCACATACCATTGCCCAGCCTTACTTCCCAAAAGAGAAAATTCGACAATTTAGAAGAATGTTGAATCAAGAGAAATTAGGTTATGTCTATACGTTTCCATGCACAGTTTTTTGTTCATGCTCTCAGTTCGCAAACATTGCCCAAATATTTAGTTTCATTCAGAAGTTCAATATCTGCTGGTTTGAGGCCTGACTGGCCAGGGGCGGGCTTTGATTCAGGCTAGGGGTATGGCCTTGACCATAGGGGGGTTGACCTTGGTCAAGGGTTTTGAAATGGCTATGGCGTTTGATCTTTAGGAGGTTTGAGCTAGCCTAGGGTTGGATCTTGGCTAGGGGTATGACCTCGGTTGAGCCGATCAGCGATCCCCTCTGATAGGCTAGCTGAGTTCAGGTGAACATTTGTCCCTTTTGATCAAAGTCGACCCTTTGATTTCCCACCATGCAACAGGTGGAACTGTAACCAAGAGATGAACATGAAGGAAAGGGACTATTAATGTCCGTTTTTGAAAAGTAAGTGATAGGAGTCTACCTGGAATCCTATCTCTGTGTTTTTGTAGTCAGAGAGCGGTTGGTTGGTTCTGGAAAAAACAAATTCCTGTGGGGGATTTTGGTGTGCGCACAATAAGAGGGAATCTGATCTGAGACCGGTGGTGGTGGGGGCAGAGAGGAAGGAAGAGCGAGGGATAGAGGGAGATGTCGTGTGGGAGACAAAGAGAGGGAGGAGGGAGGGAGGGAGGGAGGGAGGGAGGGAGGGAAGGAAGGAGGGAAGGAGGCAGAGGGAGGGAAGGAGGCAGAGGGAGGGAGAGGGGAGGGAGGGAGAGGGGAGGGATGGAGTCCAAGAGAAGGAGAAGAGAGGGAAGGAGGGTGGGAGGCAGAGAGAGGGAGGGAGGGAGGGAGGCCGGCCGAGAGAGGGAGGGAGGGAGGCAGAAAGAGGGAGAGAGGGTGGCAAAGAGAGGGAGGGAGGCCGAGAGAGGGAGGGAGGGAGGGAGAAAGAGGGAGGGAGGGAGAGAGGGAGGGAGGGAGGCCAAGAGAGGGAGGGAGGGAGGGAGGGAGGCCGAGGGAGGGAGGGAGAAAGAGGGAGGGAGGGAGAGAGAGGGAGGGAGAGAGAGGGAGGGAGGGAAGGAGGGAGGCAGAAAGAGGGAGGAAGGGAGGGATGAAGGGAGGGAGGCAGAGGGAGGGAGGGAGGGAGGGAGGGAGGGAGGGAGGGAGGGAGGGAGGGAGGGAGGGAGGGTGGGAGGCAGAGAGAGGGAGAAGAGAGGGAGGGAGGGAGGGAGGGAGGGAGGGAGGGAGGGAGGGAGGGAGCGAGAGAGAAGGAGGTACAGTGTGGTGGGTGTATTTATGGGGGGGCATTTTGTCCAGCCCATACCTGACATGCGACCTGGCTGTCAGCAGGGGAACCTTAGCCCGACCACCTGGCCTGGCCGTGGGGGACCTGGTGAACCAGTCCATGTTGCAGATCCAGGACTTAAATCCCAACGGCAAACACTGGGCACTATGGAGTATGAGGCTGGAATGATCCTGCTATATAGGTCCAAGGCAAACAAACCTTTCAGATACTTACCAGAGGGAATGAAAGATATTGACCTCATAGCTTGAGTGAGCATCTCACATGTGGGTCAGCAGCACATTGACTATCATTCAGAGGGATCTCTATCTGGTCAGAATAAAGACTTATATAAAGCCCCTTCAAGCCTCATTGAAGTGGATTGATTTGAAAGATCACAGAATACAGAATCGTATCCACAAAGCCGGCGCATGCATCCTTCCTCTCTCTCTCCTTCTCTCTCTCGATCTCTGTCTGCACCTGTTTGACCTGCGACAGGTGTGTGTGTGATTTGTTCGCACTGAGGTAGACCTCTGACCTGTATAGAGCAATGCCCTGGGGGTAAAACCAAACCAGGGACCAGGGGGACGTTCAGACCAAACTATCTTGAGCTACTGGCTCAAATGGACTAAGGGTAAAAGTAGACACAGACATTCAAAAGGATGAAACAAAACCCATAAGGGTCCTTGATTGCTCATTTATCATTTATCATTTCTGGGGCATGCATTTGTGTGACTTCCCATGGGTATTTCAGTACCGAGTATGAGCAAGTATGACACTCAGGTCTTATTCCCCTCACCCATCACAATGACATTACCAAACTTTTAATCTAATCACATGTTTCCCCATGATGGGGGTAAAAGATGGGTGTGATCCATCACCATTCAACATCTCCACTCCTTTAAAGTCAAACCATCTTCCTTGGCTACTTTCTAATATTAAAGAGTGTTGCTTTATATGCACATTGTTAATTATCACAGTCTGCAACATCAACTCTGATTCGTTGAATAATTTCTCCAAAATCTTGACCAATGGCTTCTTTCGTCGAACCTTTCTGTGGCTTTATTCGCCGAAACAGAGTTGATGTGCGGATCGATTTTTTATTTATTTAACACATGCATGAAGTGGTACGCTCTCACATTACACGTTTGCAGAGCGGTGCGTTTACCACTTTAACGAAGATGTTTCTGCATTCAGAATCACATTCCGGACCCATCCTTGTTAATAAAGCGCCCAGGCAGCTGCGCGACGTTTAAATAGTTCCCCCTCCCCACCTCTCTTCAGTGTCCATCACGTGCGATGAATCCTCTCTTTGTGCTCACTGCACCGCAGTTCCTATCCCCCCAACCACCCCCCGCCCACCCCCTGCCCACCCCCCCGAGTCATGGGGAAGGGGTGCTGATAGTGAGGGTGAATGTGTGGCTGTGTGTGTGTGTGTGTGTGTGTGTGTGTGTGTGTGTGTGTGTGTGTGTGTGTGTGTGTGTGTGTGTGTGTGTGGTGTGTGTGTGTGTGTGTGTGTGTGTGTGTGTGTGTGTGTGTGTGTGTGTGTGTGTGTGTGTGTGTGTGTGTGCACATGTATGCTTGTGTGTGTGTGTGTGTGTGTGTGTGTGTGTGTGTGTGTGTGTGTGTGTGTGTGTGTGTGTGTGTGTGTGTGTGTGTGTGTGTGTGTGTGTGTGTGTGTGTGTTGTATGTGTTGGGAGGAGGATGGTGGGGGGGTCCTGGACAGGATTCCACTGCAGCTGGAAACTAATATATGGGAATTGCTTGTGTGTGTGTGTGTGTGTGTGTGTGTGTGTGTGTGTGTGTGTGTGTGTGTGTGTGTGTGTGTGTGTTTGTTAGAGAGTGAGTCAGTGAGTGAGTGAGCAAGTCAGCGATGGTGTGTGACTCATTAGTATATTCTGCTTTATTGCTTTATTCTATATTCTAGTGCATTCTGACGCTATTTTATATTCTAGTCTTTTCTGACTTTATTCTATATTCTAGTATATTCTGATGCTGTTCTATATTCTGGTATATTCTGCTTTTATTCTATATTCTGGCTTCATTCTATATTCAAGTATATTATGGTTTTATTCTTTATTCTAGTACATTCTGGCTTTATTCTATATTCTAGCATATAGAATTGCACTTTATAGTTACATATATATATATATATATATATATATAGAGAGAGAGAGAGAGAGAGAGAGAGAGAGAGAGAGAGAGAGAGAGAGAGAGAGAGAGAGAGAGAAAGAGAGACACAATAGTGCCGGCATTGGCGAAGGTACTGGTGGTACTGTGAATGTCTGTGTGTGTGTGTTTGTGTGTTTGTGTGTGCGTGTGTGTGTCTGTGTGTGTGTGTGTGTGTGTTTATGCATGTCTATTCCAATGAATGGCCCATTGTGAGTTGTACTCAACTTATTCAGTCACTGCCCACAGAGCAGAGTCTAGTTACTGTGTGTGTGTGTGTGTGTGTGTGCGTGTTTGTGTGTGTGTGTGTGTGTGTGTGGGGGGGGGGGGGGTTCCCAGGTGAGTGAGAGACTTATGATTTCAGGATTGAAAGAATGACTGAGTAAAGAGGGTAGCTGTCCCCGCTAGCATTAGCATTAGCCTCATGATAAGACATAAGCGTGCAGCTCCTTCGAGGCCCCTTGCTTGTTGGTTACAGTGTTTGCCTCTGCAGCCAGGCAGCAAAAAAAAACACTGTCATGTGATTGGACAGGTAGCTTCAATCAGAATACTTGGTTCACTCCAAATCAGAGAATAACACTGAATACAATGAATACTACTGATGAATACTGTTGCTACTACTACCACGACCACTACTATTACTACTAGTACTTATCGGAGTAGCTAGGTCTGGCGGTACGTCCTACTCATGCGTCCCCTAGTTAGAACCCGGTTTCCTGTTTCTCTGGTATGGAGCACGGACCCCAGACTGCATTGGATGCAGAGTAGTGGAGCCTTCATGAAGATTTCCAGGTAGTCACTTTGCTACCCACTTCTCAGCAACCTTAGATGGGGATGCTGATTGGCCAAGAGTTAGCACTGTCTGTATTTACCCCAGATTTAAAGATGGTGGTAACCGTGGCAACCTTCCAAGCTGATGGAACAGCTAACCCTTTGCATTAGTGACCAGATGTGTAATTGGGCGTACCGAAGAGTCTTTATATAAATTTGGTGTCAAGCCCATGGGTATCCCTAGCTTAATAACCTTTCAGTGAACCGATAATACTGGCCACTCCAGGTTCTGTTATCTCCTCTGTTTCTGATTGGCCCAGATGACATTTTAATTTCTGGAAATCCATTGTGCAACCAATCGGATCCGTGTAGCGAAACAGAATTCACAGAGGTCATGTGATCAGGATGGTCTTTGGGCTTTAATCTCCATCCGATTCCTCATCAATGGTGTCTTTCTCCATCGTTATCTTCTTCAATCTCTCTCTCCAACCCTCTCTCACTCACGCACTATAATCTCTCTCTCCATCCCTCTATCTAGATCTCTCTCTACTCTCTCCATCCCTCTCGCCACCATCAGCTATAGCTGTATTGTAAAGCCAGATTGTGTGTGTTTGTGCTGCGTGTATGTGCGTATGCATGTGTGTGCATGCGTACGAGGGTTCAGAGATGCAGATGGAGTAGAAGAAAGGGTGCATTGAATGGTGCCTTGTATGTAAACCCCAGCCCAGCCCCACGACCTCCACACACCAACACCCTCCGATCCCCACCCCCTCCAGCCGGGATCCTCCACCCACCACAGCCCTCCGCCCCCCCACCACCCCAGCACCCTCCAACCACCACATCCTTCAACCACCAGCCTACAGCCACCTCTTTGGCCGGAGAGTCTTTCGTTCAGGTAGCATCCAGTACAATCTCGTTTGATCAGGTTTGTTTGGTTGCCTTCATTGCTGCAGCACACAGGCCAAAAGAAAAACTGAACAGACTTTTCAAAGGAGAAGGAACTTGGCTGTAGCATTTGTTGGAAAAGCCAGATTTCAACTATGTTTCTTTTATCTCTTGTGACATATAATGGCTCTTTTTATGATTGATTTAGTACACTAAATGTGTTACGCTGCGTTTAATGTATGTAGCTCCTTTAAAATACAGAGACTACTTTATGTCTTTTGGTAACCTCATTGATAAATGAGAAAAAAAAAAAAGTTGTCATGTGGGGTGCCCCAAGGATCAATATTTGGGCCGCTTCTGTTTAACTTCTATATGCTGCTGCTCCTTCTTATCGTCCACAGTTTGAACAGAACAATGGGGATTACACTGGATTTCGACCCAGATTTTCAATGTTAGGGGGTTTCAAGTTTCAAGCAGGGTTTTAGTCCTTCTGTTCAAACAAAATGACTTTTTGCTCCTGTAAGTAGTAATGCAATATCTTAAATTACAAGGAGAAAAACCATGGGTTTTGGTCTGATTGTCAACATTTGAATCCAGATATCTGATCCTTATCATCCTTTCTTCCCATTGTGACCTCACGTGCCCTCACATTCTGTCTCGCTACACAGACCCGAAAGAGAATGTGAGGTCAGGTGATCTGGATGGTCTCCAGGCTTGGCTGTTGCCACCGCATTCGCACATTTCAGTCTCAGCCCCCCCTACACTATGTGAGACAAGCCTGATAATATCAAACCGGTTTGAAAAGTATTTGCCCTCCTGACACTGGCCCTGATCACCCCATCTCTCCCACCCTTTAGGAATGAGTCAGCAGACCCATTATCAGGGTTTGTCGCCTAGCGGGTAGCAGCCTCAAGATGCCTCTTGGTTATAATGTAATCTAATTAAAAACAGACAAAATCTTGGTTCTAGCATTTTGGGGTCTTGGCGATCGAAGCATATTGATAGACAGGCTAGCTATTTATCTGAGTTAAGCAGATAGCCACCAGAATGAAGCTGCTAGATATAGTAGAGCTACGATTTATCAGGGCTTAACTGGTAGTTTTTGGAGTATCAACTCGTTTTCTCTCTCACAGTCAACGCAACGGACAAGCAGCCATGCTGATCCTATCCTGGTTCTCAACGCTATCTGACCAGAAGAACTGAATGTTGAATTGAGCTTTTAAGTTCCCCTATCACAGCTAGCGTCCAGAATCAAGATGGCCGCCAGGTGAATGAGGCCCAGGGGATAGCTTGACGTGACTCAGAGTAGGTATTGACTTCATACTACGTGTGTTTGTGTAGACTAGGTGTTGGAGCCGGACGTCCTCTGTTGTAAAACGTTGTTGTGATAGTCGAATGTATCGTGTAGCTGATTTATGACTGGCGCAGGGCATGCGGTTTAGCGCTGTCTTTGGATAGGCAGGATGGGGCGTGTCTCTTGGCACGTAGACAGGTGGACCACAGGTTCTGTCTGATTCTCTGACACCTCAGTAGTGACCTGGCCGCGGGTTAGGACGCGAAGGAGTCGGGACCAGACAGAGTGTACCCGCCAGCTTGTTATAATTACACGTTCTGTATGTTTATGGGTATAGCGTGTAAACGGAATTAATAGCCCTGCCACGGGCGGCCGATAAACCAATCCCATGGTCTCACGCAGAAACTTGGGTTGTTGGTGATGGAGGACACAGTTAAAGAGAGATGGAGGGAGAGAGGGAGGGAACGAGAGCTGATGGACTACGAGACCGTGGGAGGGATTGAAGATAAGACATGGGGGAAAGGTTTGGGAGACATGGGGAGAAAGAGAAAGAGAAGAGGGAGAACGATAGATAGGATGGAGATTGGAGAATGGGAGATAGAGTGATAAGCAGAGAGAGAGAGAGAGAGAGAGAGAGAGAGAGAGAGAGAGAGAGAGAGAGAGAGAGAGAGAATGGACAGCGAATGCGAGATAGCATGATAGAGAGAAATTTTAAGAGAGAGAGAGAGAGAGAGAGAGAGAGTGATAGGAAGGATTGACAGATAGTGGGATAGGGAGAATGAAAATAGATAATATGAAGCTATAACGGGAGATGGCCCTGCCTGGAAGGAGAGACGAGGAGTGGAGGAAGAGGAGGAGGAGAAGGGTCACTCTCCAATCATGAGTTCTTCTTGGAACATTGAATTAAGCAGCGTGAGCAGAGGGGGCCTTGGGGCGCGCAGGGCGGCCACAAAGATGCCTGAATGAAAGGGTTTGTTGTGCTGGCCGGGAGAGGGAGATGAAAGGACAGAGGGGGAGACGGAGAGCTGGGGGGGGGGGCTTTGGTCTCCCCCTTCCGACACCCCACGGCCCTCCCCTGATCCCACCCACCCTCCGTCAGCTCAGTCCCAGCGTGGACTCCCTGTAGGCACCCTATCTCCACCCTCGGCGAGCACCCACCCAGCATTTAGGCCCTCTGTTCACACTACAGCCTACACCCTACACCCTGCACCCTGCAGCCACCCGACGCTACCCCACCCACACCCTGCACCGACCCCCTCCCTACCCCACCCCTGCACCCTGCACCGACCCCCTCCCTACCCCACCCACACCCTGCACCGACCCCCTCCCTACCCCACCCCTGCACCCTGCACCGACCCCCTCCCTACCCCACCCACACCCTGCACCGACCCCCTCCCTACCCCACCCCTGCACCCTTCACCGACCCCCTCCCTACCCCACCCCTGCACCCTGCACCGACCCCCTCCCTACCCCACCCCTGCACCCTGCACCGACCCCCTCCCTACCCCACCCACACCCTGCACCCATCCATAACGTGCACCCTCACCCTGCCTCCACTTAAATCTCTCCAAATCACACTAAACTTTCAGTTTACTAACATATGTAGCAGCTTACTTGCAAATCTGCTACACAATGTTGGTTCATGTAGGAACACATTCACACACACACACACACACACACACACGCACACACCCAAACACACCGCTAATTCATGTGCGGTAAAAAATGAGTCACACACACAGAAAAGTATTTCAACAGATAGACGTGACAGCCAATGAGGATGATGAACAATGAGAGGACAAATAACGGCCGCCATTACAGCCAGGTCTAGGCTAGGGGAAGACATCACATCCGATCACTGGTAAACCAGGTTAACGCCTACAGCTAAAACTGCAGCTATAAAAGCTAACGCTTAGCAAGAGAAGCTAGCAAACAGAAGAGATCAGGCAGGCTAGCAGTTGCCATGGTTCCCGCCCCAGTTCCCCCTCTTTACTCTTCCACCTCATCTTCTGTTTCTTTGGCCAAAATATTCCGGGAATCTGTTATCCGATCGGGATAATCCCGGAACAGGGTTCTGCGGACCGGGAGATGAGAGGAGGATCAGCGGAGGTCTAATATGCGTGAGAAGGTTTGCAACAAAGAAAAGGTCAAGTTTACATCGATGTTACGTCGCTGAAGATGTCACTGTCCAAGTATAAATATGTTTATTATTCATTTAAATTTAAATTGAGTTATAACTTTAAAGGCACCCAGTGCAACTTTCGAGGCTTAAAAATAAACATTCAATTTCTAGTCTTTTTTACACGTAGTAAGTTTCAATAACTCCATACCATTACATACCGACATTCAAGCAGCAAAGATGAGACGTCGTTGTGTGGTGAGAACTGATAGAAAATCGATAACAACAACAATGCCGCCATTTTCTTTATTTTTTGTAACCTACAATAAATAAAGCAGGCTTCCAGTCAATGGAAAAATGGCTTCTCCCCACCGGCGATTGTTGTTGTTTACGATTTTCTATCAGTTCTCACCACACAACGACGTCTCATCTTTGCTCCTTGAATGTCGATATGTAATGGTATGGAGTTATTGAAACTTACTACGCGTAAAAAAGACTAGAAATTGAATGTTTATTTTTCATTGAATGTTTACATAAAGTTGCACTGGGTGCCTTTAAGTTGTACGGTAAAATGGCTTTCATTTCATACGCATTCAACATTCACAATCATGCGTACGCACGCACACACACACACACACACACAAACACATACACAAACACACAAAAGCACACGCACACACACACACACACACACACACACACACACACATACACAAACACACAAAAGCACACACATACGCACACAGACACACACAAACACACACACAGTAATTAGCATGCTTAGAGACAGTTAAATGTTCTCACAAAGCTGTTACTGTTACTCTCCCATCGCCCACAAAGAAAGTAGACAATAATAAACTGAATAGGACTCCACCACATAACTCCCACCACTGCTATTCATCAATTCACATTTTCACTCAATCACAAATTCAGCATTCGCCTGTTCATGAATAAAGGTCAGGCTACCATTAGGCCTACATACCAATACACTGTCATCATACCCATCTGTTTACCTGTTGACTAGAGCATTGGTTCTCAAATGGAGGTACTTTTACCCCTAGTGGATCTTTTGGATTCTGCAGGGGGTACTCAGAAAATTGTACAATCATTTATATTGTTTTTTGCCCTGAGCAAGTTTCAATCAGAATGCTAGACAAAAGAAAATGGAGAAAATGGAAAAGTGGTTTAAAACTAAATCTGAAAAAAGTAGAAAGGAGAATCTGTGAAATAGAAAGCGCATCCAGAGACTCTAAAATGTCGTCAGTTTTGCGAGGAATATATTGTAATGGGATTCACCTCTACATGCTCTGACCCTCCCTTGGCATTGTGCTTCTTTTGTGAGGAGAAATTAGCCTACAGTTGCAAGAAGCACAGGCCCATGTTTCCCACTAAATTGTAAGTATTTGCACCCTTTTAATGTTCATGTTTACACTGCCAAATATAACGCACACACATCTTCATGTTCATTTAATTATTTTTTTCTCCCAAAAATATCTACAGTAGTAGAACAAATTGGAGAACCACTAGACTAGAGGATAGGCTCGAGTCTTGGACCTACAAGGCGCACCCTCCTCCCCTCCTCTCCCCTCCTCCTCTCCCCTCTCCCCTCCTGCCATCTTACACCAGCCGGTAGGCAACAGCAACCCCTGTTGGAGGTTTTAAACTTAACAAGACTAGTTTGTGAAGGTGGCGAAGTCACGCCCCTTTCGGTAGAGCCCATCGGACCTATGAGATTAAAAAATA
>NC_082383.1:20061383-20108883 GCF_031168955.1 Gadus macrocephalus
TTTGTTAATGTTGTTCTCTTTCCTTGTTAGACAGTATCGGCTTCCTGTGTTGTCCAGGCCATCAGAGCTAATTACCCAGCACAAGACGGGCAGTACTGTGGCAATCAGGAGACAGTAGATGCTCAAGATGAGCTGTGACTATTTTGACTCTAGCAAACGCGCACTACACATTTTATTTTTGTAAATAGTTCATATTTTTTCACGAATAAATCTTCAAATTCACGTTGGTTGTTGTGATTTTTTTGCTAAACCAAGTGCTGTTATACTAAAGTAGGCATACTGTATAAGACAAACCATTATTTCAACTTGGGAGAAAAGGTTGAGTACAAATACTTGATGCTGAGCTACTGTAATTAGCAAATGTTTTTATGCTGTACAGTAATATACAAATGATGCGTTTGAAAAAACGAGGGCAGAAGTCTAAACTAGTCAACTTATCACGGGGATATGTTTACACAAAGTTTGCTCACGCTAACACTCGCGCTAGGACCATGGGTCCTTCCCCCTCCAAACGGAAACAGTTAGGCGGTGCAGCGAGCGCAATGCACTGTGGTAGTTGGAGGACTTCTTACTTTTGAGCCAGAGAGACACTTTCTGACTTTTCTCAGGCTAGGATGAACCGATTTCAATTTTTTTTGCACATTTATAATACATATGATTATTTATTTCATTAACCTTCAAATCTCCACCGGTGAAGTATCCCTTTAAGGAATCTTAATCATAGCCTGTGTGATTCAAAGGTTTATAGCCGTTGTATATTAACCACATGACACTCCCTTACTCGCTACATTCAGAAGCTATCGGATGCGGGTCTTGACACCAGAGAGTGTTTGGCCGTAAGTGGGGCTAAACCCCTCTCCAGAGACCAGAGAGTTGGGAGCAAAACCTTCACCACGCCAAGCAACACACCTCCACCTGACAAAGAAGGCCAGCCTGGGAGAAGCAGTTTTTTAAGTCGTCCTACTGAACCTGGAACTATTTGTAAATGGCCTACAAATTAATATAAATAAATAGACAAATAATGAAATCATTATCACACTGGCCTTTGATGAAAAAATATGTCTGCCCCTCGCTTTGTGTAGGGCCGATCAACGCCCCTTAGCGGTGAAATAATAACCAAAAGGGTTAGTTTTACGTATAGGGTTAATATTTTACAGATTATTTTTGTCGTGCCTATACAATGTCATATTTTTAAAAAACCTTGTTTATGTGTGTTGGCCCTTCCAGACCCAAGTTTGTTTTAAGATGGGAAAACAGATGAGACAGACATCTCCTCTTCCTGCGCACAAGGAACTTGTGTAACAGGGTTGGAAGTAAACAACCATTCAGCATGTTGAAATAAGCGTTTAACATCCATATGTTGTACTTCTTGAGCGTACAGAGCTGTGGTGTTGACCCAGACCCCTAACCCGATTCGTTTAATACCTCAGTACTTACAACAGATCACAAAGATACATCTGGTTCACACATCCTTCTAAACCTATGCACATCTGTTCAGTGGCTGGTCTGTGTTTACACATTGCACCACACTAGCTTGTGGGCTCATTAGTCTGTTTATATCCTTGCCACCTTTTTGTGAGACCTTTTTCTGTTGAATATGTATCATAGCGTTTTCATAGCTTATAAGTCGAAGGACTTGTGTCCGTGAGAGCCAAACGCACACTCAGAAAACTCTGAGCAGCACAGAATTGGCAAATGTGTGCGTTACATCTGTGCTTTGTCAGACCGTGACCCAACACCCCCCAACACCCCCATACACCCCCATACACCCCCCTTCAGCCCCCAACACCCCCATACACCCCCCTTCAGCCCCCTACAACCCCATACACCCCCCAACACCCCCCAACACCCCCCTACACCCCCCTTCAGCCCCCTACAACCCCATACACCCCCATACACCCCCCTTCAGCCCCCTACAACCCCATACACCCCCCTTCAGCCCCCTACAACCCCATACACCCCCCTACACCCCCCAACACCCCCCTTCAGCCCCCTACAACCCCATACACCCCCCTTCAGCCCCCTACAACCCCATACACCCCCCTACACCCCCCAACACCCCCATACACCCCCCAACACCCCCCAACACCCCCCAACACCCCCATACACCCCCCTTCAGCCCCCTACAACCCCATACACCCCCCTACACCCCCCAACACCCCCATACACCCCCCAACACCCCCCTACACCCCCCTTCAGCCCCCTACAACCCCATACACCCCCCAACACCCCCATACACCCCCCTTCAGCCCCCTACAACCCCATACACCCCCCTACACCCCCCTACACCCCCCTTCAGCCCCCTACAACCCCATACACCCCCCTACACCCCCCAACACCCCCATACACCCCCCAACACCCCCCTACACCCCCCTTCAGCCCCCTACAACCCCATACACCCCCCAACACCCCCATACACCCCCCTTCAGCCCCCTACAACCCCATACACCCCCCAACACCCCCCAACACCCCCCTACACCCCCCAACACCCCCCAACACCCCCATACACCCCCCAACACCCCCCAACACCCCCCTACACCCCCCAACACCCCCCAACACCCCCCTACACCCCCCTTCAGCCCCCTACAACCCCATACACCCCCCTACACCCCCCAACACCCCCATACACCCCCCTTCAGCCCCCTACAGCCCCATACACCCCCCTTCAGCCCCCAACACCCCCCTACACCCCCCAACACCCCCCAACACCCCCCTACACCCCCCTTCAGCCCCCTACAACCCCATACACCCCCAACACCCCCCAACACCCCCCTACACCCCCCTACACCCCCCAACACCCCCATACACCCCCCTTCAGCCCCCTACACCCCCATACACCCCCCTACACCCCCCAACACCCCCATACACCCCCCTTCAGCCCCCTACAACCCCATACACCCCCCTACACCCCCCAACACCCCCATACACCCCCCTTCAGCCCCCTACACCCCCATACACCCCCCTACACCCCCCAACACCCCCCTACACCCCCCTTCAGCCCCCTACAACCCCATACACCCCCCAACACCCCCCAACACCCCCCTTCAGCCCCCTACACCCCCATACACCCCCCTACACCCCCCAACACCCCCATACACCCCCCTTCAGCCCCCTACAACCCCATACACCCCCCTACACCCCCCAACACCCCCATACACCCCCCTTCAGCCCCCTACACCCCCATACACCCCCCTACACCCCCCTACAACCCCATACACCCCCCTACACCCCCCAACACCCCCCAACACCCCCATACACCCCCCTTCAGCCCCCTACAACCCCATACACCCCCCTACACCCCCCAACACCCCCATACACCCCCCTACACCCCCCAACACCCCCCTACACCCCCCTACAGCCCCCTACAACCCCATACACCCCCCTACACCCCCCAACACCCCCATACACCCCCCTACAGCCCCCTACAACCCCATACACCCCCCTAGATCCCCCGTCAACCCCCTCTACTCCCCTGCACCCTTCTACACCCCCCTACACCCCCCAACACCCCCCTAGACTCCCCCACGCTCCCCTACACCCCCCTAAACCCCCTATACCCCCCAACACTCTCCTTTACTCCCCTTTACTCCCCTAGATCTGATAAGGCCCCTACAGAGAGGCCCTTCCTTCCTGAGTCCTCTGTTTGTTTCTGTTGGGCTGTATCCCCGGCTCTTCTGCTGGGCGTGGGAACACATGCCTACCTCCCCCCCTCCCTCCTCCTCGCACCCCCACCCTCTCCCTTGCCCCCCCCCCCCCCCCCCCACCCCCCCACCCCGGTTTCCTCTTCTCACGGCACAGCTGCGTCTGCTGGGAGAGGACAACACCCCAAGACTGGACGGGTTGCCGGGTTCAAATCCTCTGGACCCCCCCTGGACAAAGCGAGGTCACCCGACACTTCTCCGGTCCCTTGAGCAAGGCTTTTGAGCTTGTCGCCTCATGTGGATCGCCGGTTGAAATCCCTTTGGCCTCCTGGATGAACTGAGCTCAGTCCAGCCCTTGAGCAAGAGTCTTTATTGTCATGTCTAGTGAGTTGCCGGAGCAAATGCTCAGACCCTCCTGGATAGATGACACCTCGGTTCTTGGGCAAGGCACTCTTTGACCTTTCAGAACCAGCATGTTGTCTAACCCTGGTTTATAGCGCTGTTGCTGCGAAGGTACTTTGTGGGTGCATTCCTTTTTTATGTTTTTTAGTGGCTGTCATGGCGACAAAAACCAGGCATTTGATTATTCCACACAAAGACCTTCGAAGCCGAGACCCCCTACGGCTGAGACCCCCTGTGGTTTAGATCCGCAAATCCCAGCTGGATGATATCCTTGACGCCCTGTTGGGAAATATGAATACAGCTCAGGATCATCATCATCATCTACATCGTTGTTTCACAGCCAGAAACCAATACTCTCGAGTTACATGTTTGTTATACAAACGCTGGCTTCTTTCAAAACAGAGTCAAGATTCCAGCGCCATCCACTCATTTTGTTCTTGTTGGCATTCGCCCCGGTGCCGTCTGACGGCTCCGCAGGCCCAGCCTGGATTAAAGGACATGAGTGCGTGCTGCTTTAGCAAACCTCAACTGTGTGTTTAGGACGCAGAGCTAGTCGGAGCTGTGACTGGATGCCTGGTCTTTTTTGTGGTGGCTGTGACTGGATGCCTGCTCTTATGCGGTGACTGACTGGATTCCTTTTCTTTTGCAGTGGCTGCGACTGGATGCCTGGTCTTATGCAGTGACTGACTGGATTCCTTTTCTTTTGCAGTGGCTGCGACTGGATGCCTGGTCTTATGCGGTGACTGACTGGATTCCTTTTCTTTTGCAGTGGCTGCGACTGGATGCCTGGTCTTCCCTAACGGTTTACTGGCCAGCATCCCACCACCGTAGATACTATTTAATTTAATTGAACTACATGAATTAAAGAACTAGCTTGTATGTATGTCAATTACGGCAGCCATTGCCCACTTGACCATCCCTGGAAGGAGGGATCCCCCGCTTTGCGGTCCTTCAGGAGATTCTTCCTTGCTAATGAAGGGGGTTTTCTTGGGGGGGGGGGGGGCTAGAGTCAGGGGGCTGCATCTTCCCCAGAGGATGTCAGACTTCCTCGTTGGCTAGCTCTCTGTGTATTTGCTGTATGACTCTAACCCGGACATCCCCTTGTTGCTCATTCACCACAAGAGGCCTTGTAACAACAACCATATTACTCAATGAACACATTAGGCAGTCCATTGTCCACGTCCTATGAACCCCACCTTAACCCCCTGCCCCCCCCCAGGAAGAGGAAGAGATGTGTTGCAAGGGTGTTTCAGGGAAAGAGTGCTGGCTGGAGGTCTGTGGGTGTCAGGGTTCTGTTAGAGGAACCAGCATAAGGGAGGATTCCCTCTCTCTCAGTACAACTCCTGGTTTGAACCGCTCCAAGCCAGAACCCAAAATACTTGTCAAACACTCACTCAAGTAAATACCCACTCAGCATGTTTGAATTAATTTTTTTTTGTGTGTTTCTCTTTCTGTCTCCTCCGGGGATTGTCTGAGAATTGTCTCTGTTTCGTTGTAAGTTTTATGTATTTTGTTGATTTCAGCAGAGCCGTCGTGACAGACACGCCTTACACAGGCTATTGCTCCCAGCACCAGCCACACAAACACACACACACACACACACACACACACACACACACACACACACACACACACACACACACACACACACACACACACACACACACACAGACACACACACACACACACACACACACACACACACACACACACACACACACACACACACACACACACACAAACACACACTTGCACAAACACACGCACTCGCACAAACACAAACACACGCGCTCGCACAAATACACACACACACACACACACACACACACACTTGCACAAACACACGCACTCGCACAAACACACAGACACACAAGCATGCACACGCACACACACAAACTCACAAACACACACACACGCACTCACACACACATACACACACACACACACACACACACAGAGTCTAGTCTGCGGTCTGGTTTCTTATAGTCTGGTCTGGGGAGCACTGGGTGAGTTAACCACTGGTCAAACCTCTCTCAGAACTGTCTCTGAGTGTGTGTGTGTGTGTGTGTGTGTGTGTGTGTGTGTGTGTGTGTGTGTGTGTGTGTGTGTGTGTGTGTGTGTGTGTGTGTGTGTGTGTGTGTGTGTGTGTGTGTGTGTGTGTGTGTGTGTGCGAATATACGTGCACACCACACTGTTTCAATGGTTGTGTGTGGGTGTCTCAGATGGATCCTATGTCCTGACTCTGTCCTCTATCGTACTGCTGCAGTTGCATCATGGGAAATAGAGCTGGAAAAACAAAAGGGTACTCCCAGCGCTCTGCCTCAAGTGTCCTTTAGAAACAGCACTCTCTGAAATGTTCTCCAATGCTTCTGAGAACCACCTTGAACTTCTGCTGCTGTGAGGGGACACGGGTTAAAGTGGCAAAAAATCACAAAGATTTTCTAATAAATAAATGTTAGTTAAATCACTATATCTCCGAATGAGGTAACACAACGATGAGCCTTCAGCCCACTGATGAAGTCCTCTTGTTGGTAGTATTATGAGGGTTAAGAGTTAGATGATGGTGGCGACTCTCCCATCATGCAGTCAAACGGCGAGCGATACAGATAAGGAGCCTTGTCCCTCGCCCAGCAGTGGTTGTTCAGTCAGAGCAGGTATGGCTACCACAACAGACTCGCTCTTCAACACACTACCACTTGTGTACCGCAAACAGTCTTTCATCGCCATAGGTGCCGCCAAAGAGAACGATACGATATCGTTTCTAGTTATTTTTCATTCCAGCGTCCACCCACATCAAACTTTATTAATCGAGTGCTTTTCATACAAAACATCAGTACAAATTGCTTAACAAGTTTAACAACACAAAAATAACTAAATAAAAACAAACCACATCAGGGATGTGTATTGCGATACAGAGTTATATTTGGGAGGTAGACTTAAACTACGAAAATCACACATAAGTCTAATTGATGAAGGGTAGTAGGCTAACTTGTTTGCTGCTTTCTGGTGTTGAAGCCGGTTTATTGAAAGGTTCACAGATGATGATACATGGCCTGGCGCTCCGAATGCAATGTTGCATTTGATTCGGTTATTAACCATGTTGTTATTTGAGAGGAGTAAATCACATTTAATGCTTTATTGGAACGCAACACTCAATCAACTGATGTTGTTTAGTGTGAATCCTTCTGATTTACTTCCATCTCAGGGAGCCCCCCCAGCTAGAATTATGAATGACACGGTTTGTTATTGCTCTGGTCCGCCATCGCCGTGATAGATAACAGACTGGGGATGAGGGAGGGAGAGGGAGGGAGGGGGAATGGGAGGGAGAGGCAGAAGAGAAAGAGGGAGAGCCAGGAGAGAGAGAGGGGTTAATGAGAGAGAGAGAGAGAGAGAGAGAGAGAGAGAGAGAGAGAGAGAGAGAGAGAGAGAGAGAGAGAGAGAGAGAGAGAGAGAGAGAGAGAGAGAGAGAGAGAGAGAGAAGGGGAGGGGAGGGTTGGAGGGGGAGAGAGGGAGGCAAAGAGGGAGGAAGACGAGAAAAGAGGGCGAAGTGAGCGAGACGGTAAAGAGAGTAATGGAGGAAGAGGTAGAGAGACGGAGGAGAAAGGGAGAAAGAAGAATAGAGAGGGTGAGGGAAAAAAGAGTAACGGTGGAGGAGGTAGAGGGACAGAGAAGAAAGGGTGAAAGAGGAGAAGAGAGGGAGAAGGTTAATAGAGCAATGGAGGATGATGTACCCAGAGAGGGGGGAGAGGGAGAAGGAGGAGAAAATAGGGAGAATAAAAAGAGAAGGTAGAGAGCGGATCCGAGGAGGAGGTAGAGAGACATTGGAGAGAGGGGGGAGAGGGAGAGAGAGGGAGGGAGAGGTGGAGAAGAGAGGGAGAGAGGTAAAAGGGAGGGAGGGGGATGAAGAGAAGATGGTGAGGGAGACAACACAGTCAGAACAAGAGGAAAATAAACTTTGATGACGTCACCATCACTGCAACCGAACCTTTCCCAGTCTCAGGAGGGGAGGGGGGGGGGAGAGGGGAGAGGGGGGAGAGCGGATTGGAAACACATTCCCTGACCGTGTCGCCGTCTTAATCACCGTGGCGATGGCTTCTCCCTCTCTTGACGTCAGCCGCTAATACGAAGCAGCCATGCGCTCCCCCTGTGGCGTGGTTCGGTTCAACCCCACCTGGGTGTCGTTGTTCTGGGGTCAGTGGAGCGAGGGGGCGACCGCGTCAGCAGCTGGGTGGGAGAGGGCTGTGATTGGTGGAGGCAGGGAAGGCAATAGAAAACAGATGAGGTAGAGATCCTGAAACAAAGAGCAGATTACCAGATGGGGAGCGTGAGGGTGGCTGCAGGGACAGGATTCCCATTACTGTGTGTTGGACTACTATTCAACTTTGTCCAAAGTGACACACAGTAAATTCAGATACATCTTAATAACGGGCAGGTAGGAGATATATCACTGAGGGATGACTATAAGTAAGGTTCTGGACATTGGGGATCAAATCCAGTACACAGTCCCAGTAAAGTATAGTTTAAGAATTTGACATTTACAACATTTAGCAGATGCTTTTATCCAAAGCGACTTGCAACGGCCCTTACACCGCAAGGCAACAGCCCAGTCGTAAGGAGCAGTTAGGGTTAGGGGTCTCCTCTGGTACACCTCAACAGGGCCAGGGATCTGCCCGCTCTACCTCCTGAGCTAAGCCGACCCACAACCCAAGAATTCCTTCCCTCAGAAATCCGTCAGAGCACACCAGTTTCAGAGCATAGTGTTCCTGCTGAATGAGCTTATTTGGGCCAGAGTTCAGAGACATCTTTACCCTTCAGACTCCTGTCATTTACAGGATTAAAGCATTGAACTGATGGAACGGTCCATTGTGTTCTGTGGACTGATGTTTTCCATGTGTTGCGTGTTTTGTCGCTGGGTTAAGAAATTCGAATTACTTTGAGTTGGTGTCAGTGGTTTCATAGAGTTAGCACTTAAGGGGTCCTGCTGGACTTATCTTCATGAGGGATCTCACAAAAATGAATGGACAGCTGGTCTCCCCATTTTGGGACAGAACCAGAGGTCCTTAGAATCATAATTTTTAAGTTAATTTGTATACAGTGCTAAACGGGACACACTCAACTTCATTTCTGCATTGCCACCTGGTTCATTTGAGGGAAAGGAAGGTTGGAGTGAAAGTTTTCCCATTTGTAAGGGAGGGCCGCAGGTTTTCTGATTTGATGGAGGAGTAGGAGGAGGAGGAGGGAGGGGGAGGAGGAGGAGAGGAGGGAGGAGGGGGAGGGAGGGAGGAGGAGGGGGAGGTGGAGGAGAAGGGGGAGGAGGGAGGGAGGGAGGGAGGGAGGGAGGGAGGGAGTGGGAGGTGGAGGAGAAGGAGGAGGAGGGAGGGAGGGAGGGAGGGAGTGGGAGGTGGAGGAGAAGGGGGAGGAGGGAGGGAGGGAGGGAGTGGGAGGTGGAGGAGAAGGGGGAGGAGGGAGGGAGGGAGGGAGGGAGGGAGGGAGTGGGAGGTGGAGGAGAAGGAGGAGGAGGGAGGGAGGGAGGGAGGGAGGGAGTGGGAGGTGGAGGAGAAGGGGGAGGAGGGAGGGAGGGAGGAGAAGGAGATCCATGTGTCAGCTGGGTGTGAGACGTCACTCCTCCGTGAGAACGAGGGAGCTGGCCCGCAGTTAGCCTCGCTGTAGACGCTTTCGATTGTGAAACGTTTTGTGTTTCGGCAAAGTGGTTTAACATGGGACCAAGATCACTGGAATGCATGTCGAAAAACTCTTTTCCTAGAAATGTACATGTGTACATGTCATGCACTCCACAACACTTTGGATTTGTTATTGTTTCTTTACAGTATTTATTTGTTGAGCAGAGCAGAACCATTGAGCAATGGCATCCATCACCACACATATATACACACAAACACACACACACACACGTACAAACACACACACACACACACACACACACACACACACACACACACACACACACACATACACATACACACACACACACACACACACACACACACACACACACATTTTTAGCAAACTGGAAACATTTCATACAATAAGTATTTTCTATTGTCCTATAAATTAGTAGCGCATTCTTTCGTATTATAGAATGTATATTCCAGAGTTGGGTTATACATACTAAACACATGTGGTCAGAAGGGTGACAGTTGAAATAGAGAAATAGTTTGGGTTAGTTAAAGGGAATATTTCAAGCAATTTGTTTTATTTGGTTTTAATCTTTTAAAGATGGTATGAACTCTGCTTCTCATCTGTTCTGCTCATCTGTTCTGCGGCTCATACAGAGACGTTTGTGGATAGACCGACAGAATAATGCTAACCGATCTATGACGCAGGAGCTTAAGTACTTAAACCCCAAACGGTTTCACTTCACTTTTGGGGCCTTTCATCCACAGACTGAATCGACTTTGGGGAAACCCGGGTTTGATTCAGGCTCTTGAAGTAACTTTGGGTCAAAAGCGGTGCAAACCAACTTAGCTCGCTTGTGTATACTTAATTCACGTACAAATTTGATTATTGCTTACTTAACTTGAGAGAATTAATTTGAAGGGACTTATATAGGGGTAAATATGTAACTTTTTAAAAATACGATTATTTGCAATTAATGCGAGTGAATTCAGTTGAAGGGATTATACGGTTTTATTCAAACAAATCTCAAAAGTAAATACGCAAAAAAAAGTTAATCCAACATATCTATCTTCTCCCAGCAGAGATGAGGAAGAATCCGAAACCCAAACATAAGGAGACGATTGCTATCTTAAACAAACCGTTTCACAAATCAAGAAATGCAATCCCTCTTCCAAACCAAAACCAAACCCATTAAACTTTACTAGTCTCACTCATAAAGTACACTCAATAAGAAGATGCTTTTTTTGTAACAAGGTCATGCAGAAGTTTCATCTTTTAATGTACTCCAATTTGGGGAAGATTTAAGTTTCCTTGGCAGAGGGCCAGTGCTAAAGGATTTATTAAATATTGACCTCTGTAAATCTTCGCTGAACAAGAGGAGGTACTTAGCACGGTAGTGGGGTTGTGTGTGAGGCTTTGATGAATGTGTGTGTGGCGGCTGGCCAGCGTATCCAACAGCTCAGAGACGAAGGAGGGGAGAGCAGGGAAAGGCAGGGGCTGTCTCCAGCTCTGGTCTGATCCAAATGGCCTCTACTCTGTTGTTTCTCCCCTGCTGCTGTCTTCACTCTGTTGTCTCTGTTGTTTCTACTCTGCTGGTGCCTCTTCTCTGCTGTCTCTGTTGTTTATATTTGGGTGTTTCTACTTTGCTGGTGCCTCTTCTCTGCTGTCTCTGTTGTTTATATTTGGGTGTTTCTATTCTGCTGGTGTCTCTTCTCTGCTGTCTCTGTTGTTTATATTTGGGTGTTTCTATTCTGCTGGTGTCTCTTCTCTGTTGTCTCTGTTGTTTATCTTTGGGTGTTTCTACTCTGCTGGTGTCTCTTCTCTGCTGTCTCTTCTATGTTGTCTCTACCATTGTATCTTCTCAGTAGTTTCTACTCAGCTCTTTTTTTTTTACTATTATCTCTCTATTCTGTTGTCTCTTCTGCTGTTTCTACCTTGCTGTCTCTTCTTGGCAGCTGTTTCTAGTCAGTTTTCTCCACTCTGAAGCTGTCTTAATTCTGTTGTGTCTACTCTATTGTCTCTAGGTTGCTGCTATTTCTACCTTGCTGTCTCTACTTGGCTGCTGTTTCTACTCTGTTGGCTGTACTCTGCTGCTGTTTCTAATCTGTTGTCTCTTCAAACTGACTTTTTAGTCTGTTTAAACTTGTATCAATCTGCTGTCTATACTCTGCTCTTTCTGTATTCTGATACAAGCTGCCGCTCTAGTCTGTTTCAAGCTAACTCTGCTGTCTGTAGTCTCTACGTCCAATTGACTCTCCCCTCTGCTTGAATTTGTTTCAAGCTGCTTTCATCTGTATCTACTCTGCTTCCATCAGTCTCTGCTCTGCTTCAATCTGTCTCTTGTCTGATCAAATGTATCTCTCCTATGTAACAATATTTCTGCACTCTGATATTTATTTCATGGTCCAGGCTGTCTCTGGTCCAGGCTGTTTCTACTCGGCCTCAAGCTGTCTTGTGAGCTGCGTGTCTCCAGTCTTCTGCGGTGGTTTCCCTTTCGCTTCATGGTCACTGCGTCTTGGCGGTCAGTTCAAGCTCCTGACGCTCATTACTTTTAATTGTGTTTATCCTGTCTTGGCCCAGGAACAATCAGCTCCAGCTTAAAAGACCCAACCGCTCTTGTTATGACTATTGGGGCCATTACTGGAGATTTCCTCTCCGTTTAATGAATGGGGTTTGAGGGCTTGGACGAAGGTATGGACCCCTGAGCAGACCAGCCCCCAGGCCCCCGGGGGCCCAAACATGACACATTAGGGGTCACACCTAAAACCTAACCCGCCCAATTGATGTTTTCCACCACTAAACCACCAAGTGTTCTTCAGCTTTTGTTAGAAGTTGGTTAATGTTTAAAGACAGCGGTTAGAGGGTGGGGTCACTACTTACCATGTACTATGTAGTACTATGTTACTACTGCAATACTATCAATGCACAGACATTTTTATCTTACTTTCAGGAAGTTAGATGAATGTAAAACCCAAAGGAGACACGACACCAGCACCCTAATACAGCTAGAGTTCAGTGCGTTGAACAGCAGAAGAGGAAACACTACCAACCTACTATTTATCAATATAGTAGTTGCGTATCACTGTTGTATTGGTAAAACAAAAGAATGGTGCATCTCATAGCTATCGATACTTGAATGTATATTTTACCTAAAGATAGGCTAGGTGATTTGGTGATACCAGCCAGAGTAAGATACCTCCCTCCAAAGCCACACCCCCAAAACACATGACTAGCTCGCTAGCTTTAGCAGAAGGACTGCGCCTAGCCTTGTGGAAGACGAGGGTCTTGTGACTAGGAAGCTGGGTAGGTAAGCAGACAGACAGGTAAGACATCCAATCATTGCATTCGGGAGGAAGACAATGATTGTATGGGCTTCTTTTGTAAAGATAACATTCCTTTATTTTTTTATTGTCAGAGCATTTGATTTATTGATTGCTTTTAGGATGTAAAGAGAATTTCAACAAATATGACTGATTTGATAAATTGCCTAGCCTATCTATAACTATATTTGCCTTCTCATCTCATCTGAGAATGAGTGGTCAGCTCTGAACACACCCCCACCTCCACCCCCAATGTCTTGGCACAGAGAGGACCAGGAAAAGTGTGTTGTAGGTGCATCTCTGACGCAAGCTAACGTGTAGTTGTAGTGTCTGGTGTCACAGAGACGCATAGCAACGCAAATGCTGTCTATTTATACACTTCCACATCCATGCTATTTTGAACCTCACCGAACAGGAGGGCCCGCCACTTCCTCCCAGCGGCCGCGACCTATGGACTCACACGTCGGGTTTTCTCAGAATTCAACTGACACCCCTGACATTTCTCTGGATTCCGACTGAATTATCACGGAATTCCATTTTAATTCTCACGGAATTCCAACTGACGTTTCTCTGGATTCCAACTGAATTATCACAGAATTCTGGTTAAATTCTCACTGAGTGCCAACTGTCTTTTCTCTGGATACGACTGAATTATCACGGAATTCCATTTAAATTCTCACAGAATTCCAACCGAACACATTGAAGCTGCTTATTGACTGTGTGACCATCCGACAAATACTTTGTAAAGCTTAGGGCAACAATGACAGTGTGCTGATGTATACATCGGCCACAACTACTTGTGATTCATTCCATTATGTTATCTACCTTGGTGTTATTACAACATGATGACGCATTGACAACATATTATGGGAAAGACACATTTAGGAAAGAAATCTTGTGGTTGCTCACTGACGGTGTTTTTGTTGGTTTTATTGGTTTGTTTGACCCCTGACCCCGCATCTGGTATCGGTCTGCTGAAACAGGACGATGCAAATAGACGGATACCTTGTGTGACGGCATGTTGTGCAATGATTTACTCTACTTCAAATGATCGAATTTCTCTGTTGATTATCATTATGACTACGACCTGAAATCTGGAAAAGAGATGGTTGAACTTCACGGCAGAAGAGGTAACGAGGTTCAGATTCGGCTCTAGAATGAACCCAGTCCCTCGGAACGTAATGACAGCTTCCTGCGCTCTTAGAACAGACCCGACTCAGCCTAATGAAATAATTAAAAATGAATGAATGTCTAATGAACGCTTTATTTAACCTTTTGAACGTCTATTAACAATTCATGCCTCCGCCGCTCAGAGGCGAGCCATGCACAATATTCTGCGGTGCAGAATGATCACAGTACACGTTGATATGCTGCGTACACCGACAGGAGGTACAGACAATACACCAGATGCCGGCACGCTTTGTCATTACAAAGAATAGTTTGGATAGTAGCTTGGATAATTTTGAGTAAAGTGCTTAGATAATGAATATACACATTCAAGGCTGTTTGACGCATTTGCCTTCTCTCCTTACATGTCGTTCATACGGGCCTCATCAATCCCCCTTCACAAAGGAACCTTTCAATGTCTCTTAACACTGGTTAATAACTAAATGCTAATATAAGTACCATCCCAGGGCATAAGGCTGTGTTAACAATGTCTTCCCTTCCAGAGCTCCAGCAGGATTAGGAAACGTCCAACTGGACACATGCTAGATGATTCACCCTCCTGGATTTCTTCCTTTTTTCCTTCTCTTCCCTCCCCCCCTTCTTTCCCCAGTGAAGCCAACAGATGTATCACTGGAGGAATGGCTGACTTCCTCTCCGTGGCACTACACAGGGATAATTCATCTTCATCGAGGTCTGGCTGGGGCTGAATGGGTTCCCCGCCCTGCGGGCCAGATGTATTGTGTCTGTTTGACAAATGAAAGGGCCTTGCGTTCTGCGTACAACACTTCCCCATCGTTCCGCCTAGCTCTCCTCTGAGCCGCTCAAAGTCTGGCCTGGAGGCTGGGGTCTTAAAGGCTCCCCTCCCTGGGCCTTAGCAGTCCGCCCTTCTGTAAATACGTTACTCAAAAACAATTTGAGTCAAACTCAGTTCTGTCTCGTTTCCTCTCCCCCAGGCGATCACCTCTGCTGGCCGGGGGGCAGCCTCTCGCCGAAGATGCTCTTGCGGGGGGCCACCAGGGTGGTCTGGCTCTCCCGCCGCCGCTCCTTCCGGCGGCCCAGCCTGACCCTCCAGCAGGCGACGCTGGCGGCCAGCAGCAGCAGGCCGGCGGACAGCAGCACCAGACCGAAGTAGGAGATGGTGGAGCCGTGGGAGTTGAAGCTGTAGGCCACGGCGGTGACCACCACGCCGGCGATCAGCACCACCACGCCGAACGGCACGGTGCAGCGGTAGCACGACAGCTCCGCCCCACCCGTGGCCGCCGTCAGCTGGTGCTCGTTGACCAATGGGATGCTGACGTGGGCGGGGGCGGGAGCCGGGGCGCAGAGATCCTCCTCCTCGTTGTTGTTGTTGGGTTTGTCCGCCGGCGGGACGCGCTCGGGGGACGGCGGTACCGTCATCGCGGCGCTCTTGGCGGTCGCTTCGGGCATCGCGGCGAGATCTCGTGGCGTGAAACGGGTTCCTTAAGAAGGGTTACTTGATGCGCCTCCTGTTGACCGGGACTTTAAATCCGCTCTTCTTCTACCGACGTTCCCGTCGTCTCAGCAGGAAGCTGCGAGGAGACAAAGACGAACGGGGTTAGCGTGAAAGTAAAGGGGACATAAAATCGCACACATGGTGTTGCTCAACGGACCGAATGTTTCCAGCAGGGGTAGGGAGCGAGGGGACCCTTCACTGATTGCACATTTTCGCAACACTCGTTTTTAAGACAAACAGCACTCAGCGTCTTGGACGCCACGAAGCCTCTTTGCTCAACCCCAGCCCCTCGTCTCAGAGTGGGCTCCGAGCCCAACCAGACATTCCCTGGAGAGCTGGGCCACGCCACGTTACCAGGGCGCTCCTGGGAAGGGAACCCGCGTCACACTGATCAACAGTCTCATAAACAGATCAGGAGTGGATCCGTTTATGAAGACTGTGGATCACAAATAACTTGTTAGTGTAGAACGATGCTTGATGAGGCGTTTAAGCCTGTGTGGGATTCAAAAGCCCTCAGTAATGAAGGAATTACTCCTACCTAGGCTAATTTCTTGAAAACATGTATGCACAAATGCCTTGCTATGGTCTTCTTTTCTGTAGGTGAACCGAAAACTAAATAGTATTGCAAACCTATTCACACATCAAGTAGGCTGTATCAAACTACTAATTAACATTGAACAAATTATGGTTTAGTCATGCTTAGTACTTCATGCCTAGGCTTATGTCTATCACACTTTGTTACATTCTCATGTTTGAGCAAATGGCAAATTAGAATAAACATAGATCGATCAGACTGACCAAACACAGGGTTGGGTTTTCCAAACTCTGGGTAAATATTCCATATATTTTGGAATATTTTAGAAGGGTACTGGCCAATTATTACAAACAATAGCCTATGCTCATGTAACTTTAATTTAACGTGGCACCTTTTTGGGTCCCAACGACTCGTTTGGTTTCTAATCATCTTGTCATGTTTCACGACAAACTAGGCTACAAGCTTTCTTAACCCAGCACCGCAGAGTGTGCAACCAGTTGCACTGAACAAAGTTATCAATTATTTCTTTTCTAAACGACGAAAGAAAAACAGTTAATTGATGGTTTAAATACCTTACAGGAGGGATCCATTTCGCACGCTTTCAAACAGAACGTCCTCGGCTAATCCACCTGAAGAGTTTTCTCCGAGAGCAGCGCAGTGCGGACCATCGGTCCGGTCCTCCGGTCTATCCGGTCCTCCGGTCGCGTCGGGCTCCTTTCTGCTCTGGCTCGGCTCTCCGGTCGCCGTGTCGGGACCCCGACGGTTAATCACTCCGGTGTCTCCGGTCGCGTGACGGGACCCCTGCTGTTTATCAGTCGGGTGTCTCCGGTCGCCGTGACGGGACCCCTGCTGTTAATCAGTTGGGTGTTTCTGCTGTCTCCGTTCTGCCTCTTTGATCTTAATTGAACCGCTCTGCTCGTGGACCAGGGACCGGGTAGCTGGCTGCTGCTCTCCAACTCTTTCGCTCGGTTTTATTCGAGCCCTCCTTAACCCCTTAGTGCGGAGCTCGTTTATTTACGCGCGCGTTTACGTGTACGCGCGCGCGTACACGTACACCTACACACACACACACACACACACACACACACACACACACACACACACACACACACACACACACACACACACACACACACACACACACAGACACACAGACACACAGACACACACACTGCGTTTCTCTCTCTCTCTCTCTCTCTCTCTCTCTCTCTCTCTCTCTCTCTCTCTCTCTCTCTCTCTCTCTCTCTCTCTCTCTCTCTCTCTCGGTCTATTGGTCACTGGATTCGCCCTCAATGATGCTGTCGCTTTAGCCTAAAAACGATCACGATTTTCTGGCGAACCCAGACCCTCATCGATGACGTCCATTGATCGTGTGGGACGAGATATAATCTCGCCTCCCTTCTCTTTGGGTTTCACAGTCATTCCGGTTCACCATGCAGTCAGGGGTGCAGAGAAAAGTGTGTAAAAACCCTAGTCTTATTTGATTGGCCTATCCTAGCAAAACATAGGCTACACTTATATTAGAGCTAAAATGTACATCCTAGCTCTACATTAACCACAAAGTTAAAGTACACACGGAACACATCGACCACTTCATGGCCTGTTGTATGCTTTTTTTCTTCAATTCCCCTCTTCACTCACGTGCACGCACACTAGGAATCCAACGCACGGTCCTCATGCACCGCGACACGCAAGTGTTCTACGTTTGTACAGAAGTTGTAAATGCCACATATTTTACATCAGGACAATCACAACCAAAACCTACCAATAAAACAGGAAAATACTTCAACTTAAACTTTTAAAATACTTAAACAACTTTAATGAACCACCCAGGTGTGTGGGCGGCCATGTCTTATTTTAGGAGTGGGTCTAAAGCCATGGATCTAGGCTACTTCTGGCTCTTTAATAAATGGATTTCGTTATTATGTGCCATATTGCTCACTTCCTATTTACTTTTATCGACCATATTGAATTATCTTGTTGACTTTTAATAGATTTTGTTGTTTGTCAAATGTACTGTAGCCTACTACTGCCTGTTGGTACCTAAATTTCCCCAAGGGGATGAATAAAGTATACTTAAACTTCAACTTAAACTATGTCAACATTGACCAGAGGCACTTGGGCCCCGGGGGATTTGTAGCTTTAAAGTCCCCACACCGATGTGCAAATAGCCCGGGCGTTTTTGGGGGGAGACTCACCTATCTGCTGTGACATAATGCAAACGAGAAGACTCCTCTGCTAAGTATATCCCAGGAATGGCTCTCTGACGCACTTGGGTGCGTGTGCAAGTCGCGCGCCCCGTCTCCGGTCTCCGCCACTAGGAGGTCACGTGACCAACGGTCACAGCAGGAGGCCTCCTCCTCACGGGCTCGAGAGGTCCGGGATCCAAGGGTCCGAACCAAGGGGGTGTATTCGGGTTTATTTTGGTGGGTAAACAATGAAGCCCCCCCGCCCCCCCTAACTTAACTAATATAGGTCTTCATGTTTTTCCGAAATAAAGTCACAATATAGGAAAGCAGGAGGGGGACATAGGGCCAATAAACGAGATAAAACGACAGATACAATTGTAAAGTAAAATAAAATAGAATAAATACCACAAATAAATACAACTATGAAGTTCGAACACATCAAAATGATTATTAAAACATAAACAAATAAAATGATATCAATAGACAGAACACCAGTCCAACTGGTCGGACTGGTGCAACGTCCCGCCCAACGTACGTCCCGACCCTGGGATCTGAACCCTCGCCGTACCGCCTACCGTACGCCGGGACTCTGGGATGTGAACCCCTCGCCGTACCGCCCACCGTACGCCCCGACCCTGTGATCTGAACGACTCGCCGTACCCCCCACAGCACGCCATACGCCCGGACCCTGGGATCTGAATCGTTCCAGCTTGGAAACATGTCGCTGCACTTCGGAGAGGAGGAATTTGACAGCGCATGGAGGGAGCTGGATGAGCCACAGCTGGAAGGAGGCTGGGAGCTGTTCACCGAGAACATGGGTGTCAAAATTTACCGGCTCCTTGACAAGGTAAAGTGAGCGTTGAGGGGTATACACGGCCCCAGTAAAGGCACTGGGGCAGCAATGCGGATACGATCAGAGATCACTGTATGAATGAGCTGTCAGATTATACTAATCGATCTCCACGGGTAGATGAATGGTCGAGCTACAGCGAGATCATGCGTCGTCGCTTTGCGCATTTAAACGTCATCCACGATAACGGTCTTCTTGAATGCGATTCACAATTCGTGTGTTTTGCCTGAAACAAGGACGGTTGCCTAGTGGTCACACTGGGATATATGCGGAAACGGTGCAAGTCCATGCATCGCGCATGCACCAGTTTCCCTGTCAAATGATATCAGATCATAACCGCAACTTCCAAACCGCAAATCAAACCTCATGTCATAAAGATATGCGATCATCTAAATCCTCAGGCTGGTGCAGACATACCGTTGCAGATTTAGATTTGGCCTATTCAGATTTCATAAGAGCAGAACACAGGTTGCTGATTGGAGGGCTGTGGTTGGGGATAAGTGGAGCTGGACAGGCATTTATAAAATCCCTGCAAAAACACACAGCAAGGGGATTATACCGGTGAACAGCCACATAAGGAGAGAAGGAAACACAAACAGCAGAAAAAAAAGACAAATTGATGATTATAGATAAATGATAACATCGTTACAAATTAAATTAAACAAATGGCAACAACAGAATTCATTAAAAAAGAGCAAAGCAAAGGAAATACGATTGATCAAGGCAAGGCAACTTATTTATATTTAGCACTTTTCATACACGAGGCAGACTCAAAGTGCTTCACAAAAAAAAAACGTCATACATAAAATAGAGAAATAAAATAAATTATAGGGAAAGTGAAAAAAATGCATTGTAGAAAAAGTGCAAAAGTAACAAGTGCAACAACCAGAACCCAAGCAAAAGTAAACGGCTGGTGCATAGAAAGTTGTAAAGCTGAACCGATGGCTGATAAGAATTAAGGATTATCGGTGTACTGCAGGGGGGGCCGCCGCCGCAGATCTCCCGTTAAACTAATTCTGCTCCCTGTTCGCAGGAGACGGGGCTCTACGAGTACAAGATCATAGGCGTGCTGAGCGCCTGCCCAGCCCAGCAGTGTGCGGACGTCTACATGGACCTGGCCTACCGGAAGCAGTGGGACAGCTACGTCAAAGGTAAATCGCCCCGCCCCTTTTCACCTTCAAGTATCATATATATGTATAGATTAGTAGGCCAACTGTATACGATTAGTTATTATTATTAATTACTATGTGGCTTACCTGCAATCTATTAAACCACCTCTTACCTCACCCTACCTGTTTTGATGAATAAAAGCGAATGCAGAAAAAAACAAAACTATTTTTAACTAATTTTTTTACTGGCTTAGTGCATGAGAACCATGAGACTCAAACAAAACAATATTCAATCAAAACAAACGTCACTGCACTCTTAATGTCGGTTTATTTGTGTGACAGTGGCTCTAACTGCCTAACTTTTTCAAATGAACAACACCAGTTTATAATATAAACACAAAATTCAGTGGGCCACTTTTGTGACCCTTTTGCTATTTGCTATTAGTAACTTCTTCTTGGAAAAAGTACCTCTTTCTATCAATCCTGTTTACATTTCTCTGAGTCTCTTCCAATCCCTCCCCACACAGTTTGGGAGGGGTTCCCCAATCTCTCCTGACGTAGCCTCCAGCTGTGAGTTCCTCCTAGTACTCTGTCCTTTTTTTCTAAAAGAGATGGTATTCACACTGGCCCCTATTGTACCAGCAGGTATTATGTTGATTCTGCCCCAAGCTACCAGTCTACCCAGTGGATTTACTGTAAGCAAAGTAGACTATTCCAACTGGTCGGCGGATCATCCCATCACACACCTGAACATCTCCATACGTGATGTCACTTGAGGCTCGGTTCTGAAATGGCTTGTCAGGGTTATTCACCCTTTAGGTTCACAGCAATCCTCTTCATCTTCATGGACAGAAGTAGACGAACAGCGCATCAATCCACCGCTTGTCTCGCTCTTCAAACCTCATATGGAGGCTGTTATGTTGTTAGCAAGAACCACATTTACCCAAGTGACATGACAATGAGTTGAGGTTACTGTAACATCTGAACTCAGAGAGAGAGAGAGAGAGAGAGAGAGAGAGAGAGAGAGAGAGAGAGGAGAGAGAGAGAGAGAGAGAGAGAGAGAGAGAGAGAGAGAGAGAGAGAGAGAGAGAGAGCGAGAGAGAGAGAGAGAGAGAGAGAGAGAGAGAGAGAGAGAGAGAGAGAGAGAGAGAGAGAGGATCAAAGGCATCCTTGGCTCTGCATGGTGATGACTTAGCAGTTCCTTATGTGGTTCCAGGGTTTGGCTCAATACTCTGCGTACCATACATCAGACACGCATGATGTGAGAACATCTGAAGTCTGTTAGCAGAGTAGCTAGTGGGTCGTATGCGGGAGGAGAGGTGGGGGGAGAGAGAGAGAGAGAGAGAGAGAGAGAGAGAGAGAGAGAGAGAGAGAGAGAGGAGAGAGAGAGAGAGAGAGAGAGAGAGAGGAGAGAGAGAGAGAGAGAGAGAGAGACAGACACAGTGTGTGTACGTGCGTACACGGAAAACGCGCGCCCTACGGGGTAAATAAACGAGAGAGAGAGAGAGAAAGGTGAATAAGTGATCGGTGGATCACCTTGATTATTAGTTAAAGCAGACATCCATCCCCCCAGAGGGAATCCATCAACCTTATGTCTGCAACACATCTCAGCCCTCGGCGGGACCACTATGTGTTCCTATCGAGCGCCCTTTTCGTCGTGCCGGTTATTTGCTGCCCCTTGTACAGCCCTATGAGACTAATGCACCAAGAGAGGACAGAGACCTTGTGCAACTTGTTTGGAGAAAGGGCTGTAGGTAAGATTCTAGAGTTAGTCGAGTGTAGTTTGTTAGAAATGGCCGAGCCTTCCGTCAGCTATTAATGAGTGAAATGCACCGTGCTTCATAATGGGTATGAATTATTAAATGGATCTGCAATTACAAATTTAGACCGCTCTTGACCCATTTCTTGGTTCTGGTTTTGAGAATCCATTTTGTTTGTTAAATACAAGTGTGTGAAATCCAATTCTTCTCAACACAGGTGTAATGTAGAGGGAGGGGAGCAGTGAGGGACTTTTAGGGTTGTTTCATTTCAAAATGTTCTGTTCCTTTTTCTTGACGACTTTCAAATACAGCAGCCTTGGCAAGATTGTTCCAAAAACAATAATCTCCACTTTTTTTTTTTTTGTTTAAGGTCAAACAACATATTCCATTTCATGTTATGGCCTGGTCTTGTTTTTGAGTGTCAATATCCTATTAAGGAGTCAAATAATAACACAAGTTTGGCTTTCACATTCCTAGTGTTGAGAGGAAAATGGCTGTTGCAGCAGCAGCTCTATGAACTCATTCTGTGTCTCCTCGTCCCCCCGTTTCAGAGCTGCAGGAGAAGGAGTTTGAGGGCCACAAAGCTATCTACTGGGAGGTGAAATACCCCTTCCCCCTGTCGAACCGGGACGTATCCTCATAATACCTGGCTCATGGGATCCAGGTATATTCCAGACGTTTTCAGTTAGGATAACACTTTATAAATCCCAGGCGGCAGATTTTGGTGTCACAGCAACACGTCAATAAAGAAAAGATTAAGAAAACAAAGAATAGGTGGACTGACAATAAGTACATTTGTCAGAGGAAAGAGAAACGACAATGTATCGCTGTCGGTACAATAAGGATGTTCATAGAACCAAGTGGCCAGCATTAACAATCACTAGGTAAACCCATTCCCCGTATACCACAGACGATAGCTAGGGTAAGATGTTACACGATGCTGCGTACTATTGTAACACTATTTTAGCATGAGTAGCACCTAGCAGTTAGCTTGTCCTTGACCCTCCCGTCAGTACGTGTACATCAGGGAGCGACGGGACATCCAGGTCGAAGGTCGCACCATCCACGTGGTTCTGGCCCGGAGCTCCCCCAACACGCCCCTGGCGGAGAAGAGCAGCGTGATGCGGGTCAAGGACTACAAGCAGAGCCTCGCCATGGAAACGGACGGCGCCGGCGGGACCAAAGGTAGGAAAAAAGTGTAATGTAGGTCTTATTTCAGTGACAGTGATGAAATGGCATAGATTTCTATGACAACCATTTTTCAAATGCCCCAGGTGACGTTTAAAACCAAAATAATGTGGTTTTGGGTTTCACTGGCCCTTTAAGGGATGGTGGTGGGGTTGCTGTGATTGGCTTTGGAAACCTGACAGACAGAGGAAATAAACAGTTTTATTGGGAGGCGCGCCAAGGGCAATAAACAGAAAATGTGCTCTGTTTCAGTGTTCATGAACTACTTTGACAACCCTGGAGGAATGATCCCGACCTGGCTGGTTAACTGGGCGGCTAAGGTTGGTTTGCACAATCTGTTTGAATACATCAGACTTCTCTGTGGGCAGAGGGTGAGAGGGTGGCTTCAACTGGGAGAGGGTGGGTCGAACTGGGAGAGGGTCGCTCGAACTGGGAGAGGGTGGCTCGAACTGGGAAAGGGTCGCTCGAACTGGGAGAGGGTGGCTCGAACTGGGAGAGGGAGACTCAAACTGGGAGAGGGAGAATCAAACTGGGGGAGGGAAAATCAAACTGGGAGAGGGTGGCTCAAATTTGGAGAGGGTGGCTCAAATTTGGAGAGGGAGCCTGAAACTGGGAGAGGCAGAAACAAACTGGGATTCAACAGGCCTTGTCAAGTCCAAGCTGTGGTCCACTGCTGCTGTCCATCCCCTATCTTTTAAGGTACGGTAGTGCTTTAGAGACCCCAGACGGGAAACCCCGGTGTCAGTGCAGAGAGCACATGGCAGCAGGTCAGTAAAGGGAGATTCTGCACTACCCAAAGAGCATCGGTGTCCTATTGATAATATGGACGTATCCAGTTGGATTTGGTGGAGGCGTCAATCCAACCCATGCAATACCATGAGTGCATGCATTCTTGGCATCGGTGGGCCCCAGTGTGAGGGTTTGACTGTGTTTTACATTTACGTTTTTTGATTTAGCAGACACTTCCCAAGCGACAGTTCAGGCTTAGAACAATCAAGGCAATGTATATGTGTGCGTTCGCCTGTGTGTACGTGTGTGTGTGTGTGTGTGTGTGTGTGTGTGTGTGTGTGTGTGTGTGTGTGTGTGTGTGTGTGTGTGTGTGTGTGTGTGTGTGTGTAGGATACAAACAGCTGTTTCTCCTTGTATCATCTGGTTCGACCCTCCCTCTCTCACGCCGCCCCCCCCCCCGGGTTCAAGTTGGGTTTATCGAACCTTGAACGTGGCGCCGGATGATGTCATCGAGTCCCCGCCTCTGTCCGGTTGTGTTGATGCGTGATGCCCCTTGACGTCTCCTCTCCGCAGAGCGGCGTCCCAGGTTTCCTGACGGACATGAAGAAGGCGTGTAATAACTACGACGGCCACTGCCAGAAGAAGTGAGGACTCCGGCGATGGAAGCTGCAGCTGCATCTTCAATCTGTCATCACGTGAATAAGAGGAGGGCGTTTTAGGGTGTCGCGCTGGGATTCAACACTCCGATGGGCCTCAACTCAATTTGAATTGGCGTCCTGCCGCAGAGAAAAGGGCCGGTCTGCGAGCCAATCGAAACGCAGTATTGGGCGGTATCGCCGCCCTCATCCCAAACCAATCGGATAGTTCTGACATGCTGCCCCCCCCAATACAAATGCAGTGATTCCCTGTAGAAATAGCTGTGTTCGTCAGCAGTTATTATTATAGTTATTATTACCATTATGTTTTGATTATAGTTACTTATTTCAGCAGTAAAAGTAAGCGATTGTGGTGGGGTGGTGGTGTATTGCAATATGCTGTTAAGTGGCCTGAGCATGCAAGTGAGCATGCTGGATCTGTTGCCCTTTATTAAGGGTTTGTATGAACTCAAAGCACTTCCATGTTCTGTTTGCCCTGTGTATTCCTCTCTGCATTCAGACCCGGAGCGCGTTGGCTTACTACTGTTTTTAGTTATTTTATGTTTGGGTTTGTTTCGCTAGGTGTAGGGTTAGGGTTAGGGTTAGGGTCAGGGTCAGGGTGCAGGGATCTTTTGTCATTGGGAAATTCCTAATCTGCGTCTGTTTATATCAAATGGAATAATTGATTTTTCTAGTGGAATAGTTACATTTCTTGATGAAAAGTGAAAACAGTAGACTAGGTTTTAATCTTTTTTAATTGGATTAAGCAAACAGTCTTTATAGTCTGGTTGTGCACTGAAAACTAGCTGGATAACTGGAAGTCCCCTCTAAAGTTTACCTATTAGATTTCATGAAACTGATGACAGTCAGATAACACAGTAGCCTAGGCAACATGATTCTGCTGGATGATCTTTCTTTTATACTTGAATGATTTGAGCCGATGGCATTGGTAAGCCTGATCACGAAATTACAGCATCAGGCCATGATTGCTTCACGGAAATAAATTATTGTATTATTACTGTGGATGCATTGTTTTGAATGAATGTAAAAATGTTTAATCAACGTATGTGATAGTTTGACAAACACTCCAAATCGTGTTATTGATACATTGGATTCCTCCATTAAATTGTATTTTACTTAGTCGTTGTTTCACAAATTGGTCTCATTGAGATTTATAATCTATTATACCACTACAGCAGTGTAAAAATTTCAAATATGTTTGCAACCGACACTGGGAAATAGGAAAAATAGTTAAAAATATTCAGGTAAAAAAAAAAAAATTGGCTGGAAACAAGGAAAGGGAAGGAAGGAAAACTGATTCGATCGAATAGACAGAATACGAATGATGGAAAATGAATAGAAAATTAAACAGAAGGCCTTACTCAAATTAATAATAATGATGCATTTGTTGTATATCCCTTTTTAAAATACAGAGAAACGGCCGGGCTTAACTCAGGAGGTAGAGCAGTTGTCTTGAAACCGAAAGGTTGCTAGTTCGATCCCCAGCTCCTCCTAGCTGAGTGTTGGTATGAGACACTTAATCCTGATGAGCTGGCTGGCGCCCTGCATGGTTGACTCTGCCGTCGGTGTGTCAATGTGTGTATTAACCGATGTAAGTCGCTTTGGATAAAAGCGTCTGCTAATTGCCCTAATTGTAATTGTAAAACTTCCAGCGAAAATCAAAACAACCAAATAAAACCAGAAAATCTAGCATGGACATGGATATAATATGAAAACATGTGGAAGAGTTCAACGTTAACAGCAAGGGTGTTCTGAGGGACGTGTAGGGGAGTGCGGGTGCTGGGTGGGTTTGGGGAGAGAGTGTGAGAAGAGGAGGGGTGCTGGTGTCTTTCAGAGGGGCCGTGTCAGTGCGGTGGGGATATCGGAACGCGATTAGACTGTCCTTCCTGAGGAAGCTCTGACCTTTGAGGTCTGGAGCAGCTTGCTGCGGAGGTCCACTGGGTCCCAGTCCACTGGGTCTCAGTCCACTGGGTCGTCCCCACCCGGTCCTCGGGGTGCTGGCTGTACCCCTGGCTGTGAGCAGCTCTTAGGAGAGGCTTCGCTCCTGGGGCCATCGAACTCGTTCACTCCTCTCACAACCGGAAGTCGGACCCGCTCTGAACTTGAAAACGGCCAGTCTTGTCATCCATTTTGAACTCTGCGGTCTCTATGAACCATTAAACCATTTAATAATTTATCATTTTCAGTTGATTTGGGCATTATGCCTGCAGCATGCAACACTTAACATCACTCTTCTTTGCCATACTTCCTTTAGATTTTGGTTAGCTTCAGTTACATATATATATTTTTTACATACAATCTTATTCTATATAATGTTGCTTTTAGTATCGATGCATATCAATACCAACATTGGTATATATGTATATATTCATAATTCTTTGTTAATATATATTCATATTTGTGTTTATATTGATAATGTGGTTATTCTATTTGATTTACTACGATGTTTCTGGCTTGAGCTGAGCCACTGTAACAAACAGTTTCTCATGTCTGTTATGGACTAGTATAACCTGGCTCTGTCTCTGTTAAAGTAGTTTAGCTACCGGTTATTGATGGTTGACTATATTTCCGAAGCCAAGCCGATCAATCAAAACAACTCGACTTTTAGTCATCCCTGCAGACCACCTCGTTGGTCTGAGGAGCGCAGCCCACAAGGCAATCCTCTCACCCCCTCTGGTGGTCAAAGTTGTACTCACTGCTTCTTGAATCATGAAAGGATCATGGCAGAGGGGTGTATAAAATGATTCAACTGACGTGTTATTATGATGTTGTGATATGTAATAGTTTCAAACATGTTGCTTGTATTACCAAATAATCTGTTTTAATAATTTATCTCTTGATATAGGGCTTCTTTCTTGAAACGACTGCCTCCATTTTAGAAGCATCTAGGAGCCTTTGAATGTCGGTTATTATTGGTAATTAGGTATTCAAATCTTGTACTGATTTAATTGTGACATTGTGGTGCTTGAAACCGCCCGAGTTTCCAATGCGAGATGTTGCTTAACACTGTCTTCCTCATCTCAGGTCACGGTATAGTTACGGTACACGTTGATGTACTTTACTGTACATCATCTCTCTCGAGTCCACTCCATAGGGCAACAGAAACCCCTTGCTGAATCCTGACGCACAGGCCATATTTGGTGATAAATCAATCCTGTCAAGTGAACCCCTATGAATAGCTTGGTCTGGCCTGAAAAAGAAAACACGTTCTACATAAATGAACAAAGTGGAATCTAAACATGTCCAAATACAGATCCATTTATTTGAGTATAGAAGTAACGATTAAAATCTCCCCTTTTTTTATGCTTTATTCCCAGGAATGCCTGGGTGAAAACTCACCTCTCTTTTCCACTGTGCGCTGCTCACGAATCGAAGGAAAATATAGTTCTTGGCTTGAGCCGGCCTCTCCCTGTGATTGGTAATGCGCTGAGCTAATTAGCTTAAGAAAGTGATATAGGAGCTCACCCGCTCTGAACGACTGGTCCGATTTCCCAGGTGCCTCTCTGTCTGCCAGCACGCCTGAGAGACTATTTCTCAACACTGTGTGTGTGTGTGTGTGTGTGTGTGTGTGTGTGTGTGTGTGTGTGTGTGTGTGTGTGTGTGTGTGTGTGTGTGTGTGTGTGTGTGTGTGTGTGTTTACTTGTGTATATGTGCACGTGTGTGTGTGTGTGTGTGTGTGTGTGTGTGTGTGTGTGTGTGTGTGTGTGTGTGTGTGTGTGTGTGTGTGTGCGTGTGTGTGAGGGCACGCGTGCGTGCGTGCATGTGTGTATGTTTGAGATTGTTATTATTTAGTTTTAGTAGTTATATTTAATAGATTCCGATATGATAGGCCAACCTCTTCAGGGAAATCCTTCTGCTCTTTATAAAGGTGTTTTTGCTATTTTCCTTTGCTCACTCCTGTGCTCTGCGTTAAGCTGTAGCCTGATGGTTTTATAACCCCTTCTAATGCATCTCTGCGTTGCTCTTGGGCGTTAAAGAGTGTAAAAAGTTGTTAATTTTCCAGATGCTACTGTCCAAAGAGACACATGCATTTTCAACAACAAATCAACAGACATCAATCAGTCGTCTCTTTTAATCCTCCTGTGCTCACTCTGCTCACTGTGCCCTGTTCCTCCAGAAGTCATTCAGTTACGTACACACATAACTCTACAGCTTTATGTGCGCTCATGGAGATGGCCCCCCCACCTGTTTTCCTGCTCCTTCGGAGTTCCACTGAGGAACGATATTTTAATGGTCACAAGTCTAAAAATAACTTTAAAAAGAATGGCAATAACAACAGTAAAAAAATACGTTGTCCCTTAAGCTGAAAATAATTGTCCTCAAAAGGCTCTTCAGGCAGCAACAACACTGTTTTAAAGTGGGTCACAGCATGTGTCTGTGAGTGACTGTGCTGGGGGCCCTAACTAGGCCCCGGGACCCCAGTAGAGCGTTTCACAGTACTCCCAGCTAATGAAAGTATATTATATCCTCTCCGCCTCTGGCTGGCCCGGGGCATCAGAAACCACCCCCGGGCACCAGGAACCAAGATGGGCCCCCATGCTGTGACCCACGCTATTTCTGGGTTGTTTCTAGGATGTGACACGACATTAGAGTCACGACAAATGGGTTTTAAGGCGCTCTTCATCACCACTACTGTCAAGGGGGTTTTAAGGTTCAGAAAATAAAATTAAAGCGAAAAAGAAAGATCCATGGTGACATTATAACACTACAATATGACTTTCATTCATTAATCACTGCACAGATATTCTCACATACGTGTGTGCGTGCGTGTGTGTGTGCGTGTGCTGTATTTCAGAAACCTATTTTATAAGATGGACGGGCATGGATCTCGCGAGACACATGATTGATGTTTCGAATTGAAACAAACAAACAAATCAACCAAAACCTGTACTGACGCACTTTATCCATCCCAGATGGGAAATTACGCTCTTCTTATCTCCACCTTCTTAAGTTTCCTGCGTTCATCTCAGTGCTGGGATTTCTCCAGGGGAAGAACAGCTCATGCAGTTTAATCAAAGAGGGAATCCATCCAGCTCCTGCCAGGGGGAGAAATACGCTCTAATTAAGTTCTGTTTTTTTTATCCCATCTAAACCGAACGCCAGGTCTAAATGGGGCGTCCCCTGGCTGCGTGCACGCGCAGGGATTGGATTGCATAAGACACGTGCACGAGCACAGCCAGCCTCACACACAGGCCCACTGAAGGCGCTCTGGCTCCTCGGACTTAATGGCAGCTATTTGTTTTCCTTGGTGTTTCTTTGCATTCATTAAAAATAATTGTGTTTTCTTCTGAGCAGACCACAGCAGAGTAACCCCCCCCCCCCCCCAGCAGCGCTAACCCCGACTCCATATAGGGCCAACATAAAGCCCAGAGAGAGAGGGGGAGAGAGAGAGGGGGAGAGAGGAGGGGGGAGAGAGAGAGAGAGAGAGAGAGAGAGAGAGAGAGAGAGAGAGAGAGAGAGAGAGAGAGAGAGAGAGAGAGAGAGAGAGAGAGAGAGAGAGAGAGAGAGAGAGAGAGAGAGAGAGAGAGAGAGAGAGAGTAATGTTTACCTCGCTTTACCGCCAGACCCTGGGTCCTCTTCTTTTCCATTTGTGGTTCCTGGCAGACGGCGCTGGATTCCTCCATATCTATCAGTGTAATCAGCAGCCCGCCAGACCTGCAGTCAGCCAAGCAGCCCTGGAACCAAGCAGCCATGAACGGACAAACATGGAGCGGGCGCAGCGGCCTTTCATTCTGGATATTGAGTAGCTGCGCAATCTCCACTTTGATCTTTCCCCTGCTTTGGTCCGATTCGAGCTGTCATCTGTCAACCGGGAGCCGGCGTGTCATTCCCCGTCGAGCCAACAGGGGGCGTACGTGCCCTGCCAGCCCGATAAGGGGTGATCGCTTTGCAGGCCGTTTCGTTGTACAATCTCTCCATATTCGACCCGGGATGTAACTGTAACCGGCCTTGATAGATGTGAGGTAGTTTAGCGCATGCCCACTTAATGCTGTGTGCAAGCACAGTGAGATACCACCCCGAGTCCATCTCCTGTGAACAACATTGAAACAAGTCTCCGCTGTGGAATGCATCAGCTGAGATTATGTCATTAGACCCGAACCCAGCCATGGAGAATACTCTTGGCTTAACCACAGCTGGAGAAGCCATAAACGCACAGCGGCAAAGTATTTGACGGTAGACGCCTGAATACGCACCGTGGCTGTAGTCCTCACTGTAGCTAAAGTGGCGACCTCTAGAAAAGCGTGCGTCTTTACGCAGGAATGATAAATGGAGACATTGATTTTTGCGGTGGCACTCGGGCGCTTTTTCTTGGAGAGCGATTTCGCTGTCTGTGATTGTTTGGATTAGACTAAATGATAGTAATAAATTACATGGAATTATGATAGGAGGAGCGACACACGCTCAAAAACAACTCAGATGTACTTTCAGAGTTGATGTGTGTATCGACGGGGACTCTGTGTCAGTATCGTGCCTATGTGTGTTTGTTTTCCCGTAGGCCTAGTATGTGTGTACTCACTTATCCCGCTACTTACCCCGGTGTACACAGTTAAACGTCTGTACCCCCTACTGTGTGTAGTCTACTCTCCTATATGTGTAGGCCCACCCAATAATCCCTGGTCCGGTTCACACCAGACCAGGGACAAACGTAACGGAGTGAAGATGTCTCTAGGGCCAGATAGTTCCGGATCTTTCAAAAATGCTAAAATGTCATTTGGAACTTTTAATCAAAAGCACTCTGCTCCCTGGTTTATTCTGGGATGTTGTTTTTGATTCGAAATTGATACAATTTTGCCAATCCACGTTATTCATAACCCTAAATAGAGAGATGGAAAGAACGACTGAAACCCGATATTTTCATCAGAATTGTGCCCCATTATCCTCTTTAATGCCATTTTCCCTAAACTGATGAGTAATTCAACAAGAGCGTAACTGAGATTGCAAATACATTCAAACGCTAATGTGAGTATCAGCCTTTTATACAGGACCGTAGGGATTAACAGAGTATTCAATGCTATAGTGGTTTAATCCTAAATTAGAATAAAGTTCTATAGCTGTGTTTTCCCAACATGGGGTTAGGGCCCATCTTGGGGCCGCCTGGAGGGGTCATAGGAGATAACCATGGCAACTGATCGATAAACTAGCAATGAGTATGATTTTGATTCAGAATCAAAACAAGTTCAAAAGTCTCCTAAAGGCCTTCTAATGATTCATACCCGCGTGTGCCGGTTAGAATCCCGTCACGGCAGGTAGTTGTTTAGCAGTTACTAAGAGGGTGTGTGTGGACGCCGTCATGACTTGGGGTGACAAGAAGCTTCGGTCCTAAAATGAGGTCACAGTCCAGGAAAGGTTGTGACCCCTGAACTCCAGGTGAAGAACCGTACCAGAATGTAACCTTTTCTGTAGCTGTATCATTTACGGATGTTGATGCTGTTTTATGGTTTGTTGTGTACACGTTCTCGTGCAAACGGTCAACCCTTAAACCTACCTTCTCCTTCACAGCGGCACTAAAGCAAAACACTAAACAGAAATGGAAGCAGCATCAAACATAAATACAAATTAAACATACTGGGTTTGACCTGCAGTTGGTGGCCGTCCATCCACATGAACATTTATGGCATTTTGCTGATGTTTTTTTCCAAAGCGACTTACAACCATTCATCCACACACCGACGGCGGAGTCAGCCACGCAGGGCGACAGCCAGCTCGTCGGGAGCAGTGAGGGTGAGGCGTCGCGCTCTGGGACACCTCGACACTCAGGTCGGAGGCGCCAGGGATAGAACTAGCAACCTTCCGCTTACCAGGCAACCCGCTCTACCTCCTGAGTAACTGCTGCCCCTGATCCTTGTCGGAGCGTTCAGTCCTCCGGTCGGATCGATGCAGCGGGGTGGGTCTGGAGGGGGTCTCTGAGTTGGTTTTTCCATGGCCCCGGAACATTCTTGCGTGGCGCAGACGACTCTTTAAAGAGAGATGCTTGTTGTTCTCTCACCGGGGGCACGGAGCCAGCAGTAAACCCAACTGTGAACTGAAACGCTTTTCTCTAAAGCTCCCAGTGGCGGTGGCCCCAGTAAAGAAAAAGTGCTGCTGGGGGGAGTGGGAGGGGGGGGGTTAGAGACTAATAAACCCAGAGACACAAATACTTCAAATGAGCTGTCTCGTTGGAGCCCGTGGACTGATTTACTGACTGCTGTAGTCAGAGCCAAACTCATGAGGGAGACTGACGGGGGAGTCTGGGGGAGAGAGAGACTGGGCGAGAGAGACTGGGGAGAGAGAGAGAGAGAGAGAGAGAGAGACTAGGTGCGGGAGACTTGGGGGAGAGAGGGAACGACTTAGATTGAACAACTACGGGAGAGAGAGACTTGGGGAGAGAGAGTGGGGGAGTGAGAGACTGGGGGAGAGAGAGGGAAGGAACGACTGAGTGAGAGGGACTGGTGGAGGGAGAGACTTGGGGGGAGAGAGACTGGGGGGAGAGAGTTAGAGGGGTGAGAGTGAACGAATGAGTGGGGGAGAGATCGGGGGAGAGAGAAGGAACGACTGAGTGAAAGAGAGACTGGGGGAGAGAGGGAATGATTGAGTGTGAGAGACACTGGGGGAGCGAGAGAGAGCCCTGAAATGTGAGAGACTGACGGGAGAGAGTGGGAGCAACTGAGTGAGAGAGGGACTGGGGAGAGAGAGAGGAATCCACTGACTGAGAGAGAGAGAGAGACTGGGGGAGAGGGAGATGGAGTGAGAGAGACAGACGGGGATAGAAATAGAGAAAAAGAGATGGAGCCACTGAGGTGAGTGACAGGCGGTGGCGAGAGATAGACAGACTGAGGAAGGGAAAGGTTTTCTTTGAGGGAGGGATGGTAGGGGTCACTAAAGAGGGATGGTAGGATCATTCATTGCAAGCCCAGTGTTCTGCACTGAAGGACATTTAAGCGATGAACAATATGCTGCTTTAGCTCGTTGGCCCAGAGTCCGTTTTAATAATCCCAGCCTCCCTCAGTCTGAACTCTGAAGGGCCTTCCTGGACCTCTTTACTCTGTGGTTAGGGAGAAGCACGCATTCTGTCTGGCCCGTCTGACATGCTCTCCCTCTCTCACTCTCTCTGTGTCTCAATCCGTCATATGTCTTGCCTTCTGTCTCAATCATCCTCTCTCTCCCTCTCTGTCTCACGCCATCCCTCTTTCTCTGTTACAGTGGCGTGGTGACCAATCTCCGTCCATCTCTCTCCCTCTCCATCCATCTCTCTCTCTGCATCCATCTCTCTCTCTGCATCCATCTCTCTCTCTGCATCCATCTCTCTCTCTCTCTCTCTCTCCATCCATCTCTCGCTCACATTTGCAAGGCGTCCAATGATGACTGCATCTCCTTTCCCAGAATGCACCAGGGGCCGGTTCCCCTGCTCCCAGCCCTCCCCTCCCCAGGCGCGTATCTCGCGGGAAACGCCGGCCTGTTCCAGATCCAGCGGTGACCCGACTTAGTATTATGGGCTGTTGCAGCGAGAGCCCATCTTGCAGCGTCGTTAATGCCACTCTGCATTATGGCCACGGTCGCGTATCCGCATATAGAGGGGGGGGGGGAAATAAATACATAGCACTCAATTACTCTGGACAGGCCAACCTCCTCCAGCTTCCAAAGACAAGGCTCCGAACTATGGGCGATCGCGCCTTCTGCTCAGCTGCAGCCAGTCTTTGGAATGCTCTCCCTGACCATCTAAGTATGGAAGATGATTAGGACCATTCATAAAAAAAAAGTTCTGACTTTATTCCCAGAATTCTGACTTTTTTCTCAGAATTCTGAGATTAAAGCTAGAATTCTGACTTTAAATTCAGAATTCTGACATTAATATCAGTTTCACTCACCAAAAGGTGAGTGAAACTGGAACATGTGTTGTTTTGGTGCCAGTTTCACTCACCTTTTAGTCTTCCATTAACTAAAGGGCTTCTGGAACCCCTCGAACCCGCAAGAAGTCGCTAAGGGATGTAGGCTAAGGCTACTGGCTGACTTTAAAGTTAGAATTCTGAGTTTAAAGTCAGAATTCTGAGTTTAAAGTCAGAATTCCGAACCCAGTCAGAACCCATCTTTTTAGAAAAGCCTTTGGCTAAACTGCTATTTTAAATGTTTAAATGTTTTTTTCTCTGTATTTTCTTTTTTTTTTTATTCTAGATTTGAGGTCGTTGAGTTGACATAAAGTGCGTTATAAATAAAATGCATTATTATTATTATTATTATTATAAATTAATACTTTAGTAGCAATCGTAAAATTATTTCAATCGAATAATAGTATGCTACAATTAGTGGCAATTAGTAATAATTAGTTAATAAAGTTCAGTAATCAACAAACTACTAAATCACTGGTTATGGTGAGGCTTAATATGACCCAAAAATAGTAAGAGATACATCTGGTCAGAGTGGGCTTTAAGAAAGATTAAGGTTGAGATAAAAAAATCCACCAGGAAAAAGACAATTCATCAAAGGATCCTTCCCTTGAAAAATGACTTCAGCCCATTTCTCATTCATGGTCTTTTCTTTCCTCCTCGCAATCCCACATTTGCAAAGGCAGTCGTTTGCTGAATATTTCATCGCTTCCCTTCATCACGCGGGACGTGAATGTGTTCCCTGGGTGTCATGGAAGACCATTAACATCAGCCGGAGCGTTGCTCACTTCGACCAAACCACTCCTTCACCTCAGCCTCCCTAAGATATCGAATTAACCAAACGTCACAAGGAGGGGGAAAAAAAAGACAAAGTAATCATTAAACAGCTATTAAAACCAGCAGATGACTTATCTCTCTCTCCCTGGGAGGAGAGACTAATGGGTCGATGGTGTTATTAAGTATCGTGTTAAAGTGTTCAATTCCTTTTTCATTAGTCCGTTTGGGTTCCTGTGTTCATTAGACGTAATGTTTTTCAGGGCGCTCTTCATGTTCGAGCGGCCGGGTTGATGCGGTCGTAACCGGAGCCCCGGCGAGCGAGAACCCGAGAGCCAATGGGAGTCGACCCCTCTCGGAGCCGAACGGCCGAGTGATTCATGGCCTCGGAAAACCAGCCCGGGTGCGCCAGTCAAGAGCTGGCACCCACCGCCCTGTGGATTGTAAATGGGTCTGCTTCCCCAGCGGTCGGGCCGGTAGGGGCCCCCGCCGCGGCCCCCGCTCTGCTTGCTCCGAGGAATTCCTACCTGGCCGGTGAGCAAGGCACTGCCTCGCTCTTGAATGCATCACCAACTGCAGTCCGGGCTGCCTTGAAGGCAGCCCGGACTGCAGTTGGTGATGCATTCAAGTTACCTTTACAGTTTACAGGATGATTTAATCCAAAGCGAATTAAGCATTAACAATTGTTAGGTTAACCCCTTTCCCGTACACAACAAGCTGGGCTAAGATGCTACACAATGCTAAGTACTGTTTTTAAGTGCAAGGACGTACAGCGTACAATAAGTGCGTACATCCAGTGCCAGGACGTACAACAACAATAAGTTGGTGAGAGGGGTGTTGGGGCTTGAAGGGTAAGGGGGGAGGCTATGCAGATCTCGGAGAACTCTGAACAAGTGAGTATTTTGAGGTATCTGGTGAGTGACATTGCGGTCCTGACATCGGCAGAGAGCTTTTAATCATTCGGGTTCGAGTCCATTAAGAGGAGAAGAGGAATGAGTTTGTTTCCAGTCTTTTCCAGTCGGGCTTGGTTGTCCCGTGAGGAGGATGAACCTCTCCGCCCGACCCCACACCGTCCGCGACTAGACCCCTCTGGAGGGGTCGAGGGAAAACAATCCGTCTGGGCTTTAATGAATGAGAACTGAACGCAAAAGATCAGTCCGTTTATTTTTTTTTAACGCAATTACCGTGTTTCCCATTGTTGTTGTATCTAACACGCTCCAGATGGGGATACATGAGCTGGAATAACAAGGGCATTTTAGAGAGATTAAGTCACCCGGGATTTTGGTTCAGAACCGTTTCAGTACAGAAGCCAAATTACACTCAAGGTAGAACAATGTAGAAGTTCCACCAATCAGCACGGTTGAAGTCAAAACACTCACACTTTCTGAGACGGAAAGGTTCTTTGTAATGCGTGGGACAATTCTCGCTGATCTATAGAACTATCACAAAAATATAAAATGTTTCCAGTGGCCCTTTAGACGATGCCCCAGCCAACCCCGCCAGCGCAGACAATACAGAGCTCTCAGAGCAATCTTCTGTCAATCTTTGAAGTGACGGGGTAAGGGCCTTATCAGTGACACCGCTAACCTCTGCCTGGCATCGTCTGCTCTGAGTGCTTTACCTGCTGTTCCCCTCCGAGGCCCGCCGTCCTGGCTCTGCGCCGCCGACGGAGGTGGGCGGGGCTTGGGCCGGCACGCCCCGGCCACGCCCACCGGCTCGTCGGGGGATTTGTTTAGTCTGATAGGCTGACCCCCGCGCGTCTGCCCTCTGCGGCTCATAAGACCTCTGGAGACGCCAATCCTAGCCTCTGAGAAGAGCGGCAGCACATTACTCATTGACCCCCCCCCCTCCTGCACCACCCTCCACCCCTCCCCCCCCCTACCCCCAAACTGCCACCCGGGCTCATCCCCCCCTCCCCCCCCAGACTCCCATCCCCCTCAGTCTGAGTGTGGGTGTGGGGCAGGGGTGAGGATCTGAAACTGGAGTGTGTGCGGAGGAAACCATGGAGCTATTTGGAGAAAACAAGGGTCTCCAGTATAGTGCCAGCCGTATTATTCCCAGTTAAAGACCGCTATAGACACCCAGAGCCCAGAGGCTCCGCAGAAGTCTGGCTCCCCGCTAAGGAGATTAAGAAAGACAATAATACCAATCCTACCGCAGGGGCCTGGGGGGCTGGGGCCGGCTGCATGAGCGGGCTACACACCTACCTCTACCCTGGCTGCTGCCTGCCCACCCACCGGGCTCTGTGTACCCTGGAAGGGGTAAATAAATGGTAAATGGACTGCATTTCTATAGCGCCTTTCTAACCAGTGGTCCCTCAAAGCGCTTTAAAATACTGCCTCATTCGCCCCTTCACACATACATTCACACACCGACGGCGTTGTCAGCCATGCAAGGCGACAGCAAACTCGTCGGGAGCAGTTAGGGTGATGCGTCTCGCTCAGGGCAACTCGACGCTTGAACTAGCAACCTTTTGTTTACCAGCCAACCGGCTCTACCTCCCGAGCCACATGCCGCCGAAATGAGTGGCTCCTTGCCGGATATGAAATAATATACCCGCGGTGGTACCGAGGAGAGCCCTGTACCCCGGAGACCACCCTCCAAGTCCTGGTCTGCCTCTCGAAACCCCTTCCCCGACCTGCCCTCCCCTCCTCGCTCGTGGATGACCTCGGCGCCCATCATGGCCCTGCCAGGGAAACCCCACTCAGGGCCTGTCTTTGAGGCCTTGGGTGGTCCGACAAGTCCTCCGTCTTTTGTTGTGTGGATCTTTTGTGTGTCGACTGTCTCTGGACAGCGCCAGTCATCTGAGCGACCGCTAATTAATTGTTACAGTATGGAGAGCGGGAGACAGAGTCGCAGGGGCTTAGCGGCAAAGCTGCACTGGCGTCAGGCTGATATTAGAACGAGAAACTGGAACCCACCCGGGGTTGAATAAAACACAGATTCCAAAACAGCGCTTGGACCGTGTTCTGCTGAACTGAAGTTGTTAATTGTTCGGCGATGGCTGGGGTGGATTTATTTGCTGTTGTTTCAGCGGTTGCCAGTGTGTTCAACGCGTCTCAGGAGGAAACGTGAAAGCCGGAGACCACAGAATGATCGGATGGTGGATGGATGTCATAATTATGTATCACCGACGCTACTTTCTTGGCTGGATAACTGCTTCTATGCCTTGAGTCTAAGCATGTGCTGATTGACAGCAGAGCCCTTGCCAATCTTATTTGGAGTGTAGTGTAATGAGGGGATACGATTTCCTTTACAATCTCTTTATTTCTCTTGTGAGGACTTGTTTTGACACATGAAGTCAAAGTAAGTCTAGGACTTAGCCACAAGCTTCTGTTGTCTCTTTAGATTCTATGGTTGGGATACATTTCTTACAGAGGGGTAAACTCTGGAAAGATCACTCTGTTCAATCCAAACCATTTGTTACAATTGTCTCTGGGTGTTTTTCTATTTCTGTTGAAACACAGCCCAAGTCTATGTTTTGACGATTAGGCAACCTTGGCGGAAGTTACCTAACCTAACTCGTCCGATGCCATGGCGGCGGGAGATAGCATGCAGACGACTGGACAAAAGAGCAGTGTATCTTCAGAAGGCCGTCTATGAGAGGGTCGGGATGAGTACCCAGAATAATAATCATCACGGTCGCTTTTGTGTACCACTGAAAAGGGCAAAAAATCTGAAAACTTTGTGAACGGATTCTGGCACACTGGTGTGAAGTGGTGCGGGCGTGGAGACGGCCCCTTTGTTATTCTTTAATAAAGCAACAGCTTGCTTCACAGTCAGCTGGACTCAGCCATCGCCAGCCGCTGAGACGAGGTAAAGATCTTAAGCCTGCTTGTCTCTGGTCTGCACCCAGTGGGCCTAAACATATATCACGCTGGCAGTGGGTTGTTTGCTTCAACCCTCCCTCTCCCCCCTCTCTCTCGCTCCCTCTCTCCTCCCTGATCTCCCCCGTGTCTCTATCTCCCACTGAAGCTCCCCTAGTCGGGAGGGGTGGGGGGGCGACGGGTTGGGGGGGGGGCGACGGGTTGGGGGGGGGAGGGGGAGAAGGACACAAGGGGGTTTGCAGTCAAACAGCACCCATGCTGGCCCAGAGTCCCTTTGATGCTCAAAGCCCTGGCGTCTGAGCGGGCTGCTGGACAGCCTCCGCCTGAAAGCCGCCCCTCGGAGACCCTGACTCTCACAGCCCCGCACGTCTCCGCCACGGCCCCACAATTAGCCGAGGAGAAGGAGGCCGCAGATAGAAGCCGGGGATCTGAAGTCGTCCCGGGACACGGGATGGGGGGGGGGGGGGCAGGGTCACGGCGGCGGGCGCGAGGGGACCAGAGGGGGTCCTGGTGACCCCGTCGCGGGCTTTGATCACCGGAGCCCGGTGACAGCCCTCTGCTCCGCGCCAAATTGCCATGTCACAACATGGCGGATCATCTATCACTCTTACTCCCCCCCCCCAAACAGAACGCTGTTCTGAGGAGACTTAAGTGAAGTAGCAGATACGTTTAAGGAGGAGATAAGGGGGAGTTGTAATGATACAGGTCAGATTTATTATGACCTTCTTGGAGATTCGTCGACGTGATAAAGAATCGTTTGCTGTCATTTTTGTTTTATAGTTGTTCTCTTGCTTCTCCTGTCCTGCAGAGAACTACACACCAGCTCTCTCACAGTACTAAACGTGTGTGGGTGTATCTAAGTGCGTGCGCAGATGTATTTCCAATCGGTATTTGCAAAGACCCTTTTGGTAATGAACGTAGAATGATTCACTGGTTGTAGTTATGAACACACCAAGCCCCTCCGTCCCGCTATTTAACGTATAGGGCTTCAGAAAATTGCAAGAATTTTTGATTGTTGTTGAATGTCTCTGTTCTATGGCAACCACAAATTCCTTGCATGGTCACACAAAATGGTGTACCGGTGGGCATCTTTAAGAGGTAATGACGTAATCCACAGTGTTTGTATTTTAATTAAGTTTTAGTTAGGTTTCACTCTGCAGTTTGATTGTCTCTTCCCATTAAATGAGGTTCAGTGAGTTGAAGTCAATAATTACACAAAGCATTTAACAGGGATAGATAGACAGTGAATAGAAATGTGTTCACTCACTGAGGTTTACGAGTCGGTAGCCCTGCCTAGCCAGGGAACCCTGTGATGTTTAATCTGCCTTGCATTCTTCTTTCAAGGCCACAAACCCCGGCTTAAATTGGAAGCAACAGCTAATATACCATCACAACGTTTACACTGGCTCTCTTCTCCTGAAGCAGAGAGTGTGTGGGACTGCGTGGCGCATGGGAGGAATGTGCCTACTGCTGAAATGTCACCTCCTAAAGATGGCGTATTACGTTACATACAAACATGTCATTTGTGGGACTCTCCGGTGGAAATGTCTCTCGTGGGAGTCATCAGAGAGCTCTGCAGCTCTTTAAAAAAAACACCCAGTACTCTGGTTCTTTCTCTCCCTCTCTCTCACCCTATCCGTCTCCCCTCATTATTTCTATTCATACAATTAGTTGAAACCCTAGACTTTTTCTCTTTTTTTGAAGGTTTTCATCTGAGACGCGGTCTTCCCATCTCACTCCCATTGATGAGAAATCAATGAGCGTTTTCCTGTTTTGGCAAAAGGAGCTTTGTAATTGAACTCCAGAGTTGGTTTAGCTTGGCCCGCGGTTAGCTTCCCAGCGCGGCTGGCTATTAATGAAGCTAATTTGCCAGGAGGTTACAGCTGAAGTTTGTCAATGTTTTATTCAGCCAAATTTACATTTCAAGAGGTTCATTAGAACTGCCTATAATTAATAGTATTAAAAAAGGTTATTAGAATTATGTGATCATTTAATAATTGAGTGAATACATTGGATTTTACTATGCCAACTTGGATCTATTTAATTAAACAACGACTTGCTCAAAATAATGATAACTTATCCTTTCACCCTTTTAGGGTTTAAGTCATATAATTAATGTGTTCGTATCAAGGTTTACACACCAGTTTGGAACTTTTGCATGGCAAGAAATAAATGGCGCATCTTTAGCTGGGTGGCTGCGATAGCTAAATGTAGTATTGGTGACGTCATCGTGGTATTGAGAGGGTGGCTGTGATAGATCTGTCTCCGTCTATCCATTATTGGATTTTTTATAGTGAATCATGCTGTCGGTTATGTCCAACTCTAGACTGGGTAGCCCCGCCCATTCTGCCGGCGATTTGAGTTCGCCCTGCAGAAGTGTCTGGAGAAGAGCAATACATTTCTTTCTAGTTTTGATGCGGGAGCCAATCACCAAGCTGGCTTTTCCCCCTGGCGCGCTATTGGATGGTTTAACACAGTGACGACAGGAAAGCGACGGCAACAGCCAATGGCGTACAGAGTCAGTTGAACTAGGCCCGTTGATCACGCCTCTTGTGCTGAAGAAAACGACAGCAGCTTCCCCAGACCAACGTGCGATCTACGATTGAGCTTGGTCTGGCAACAGCCAGGCTAGGAGAACTGAGTTTCACCTGAAGTCAGACTTGATCCCCTCCGATGTGACACTCATAGTGACCGCTTCTGAAGTCACTGCATCTTTTAAACTACGATCAAGCAGAGTGAGTCATGAACAGCGCTGTGACGCCCCGGTGTGTATAGTTTAACCGCTGAAGATTTGTGTGCGGAAAATCCCCTAATTTCCCTGCTTCTATTTGGTGTGGCGCTGGTTTGCTTAAACTCTCCTCCTCAGCACAGCAGACCCAGATCCCCCCCGCCAATTGTGTATATTTTCATTTAGCAGATCCATTTCTCCCCAGATTAAGCGTATCTCATCTTCAACACGCCAGATAACAGACCTACAGCAGTATTGACGGAAGCCTCGGTTTAGAGGTACATTAACATTCAGGCCGTTTAGCAGACGCTTTTAACCAAAGAGACTTACATTAAGTACATTTGTCAGAAGAAGAGAAACTACAATATCTCTGTCGGTACGGTAAGGATGTTCATAGAACCAAGTGCCAAGCACTATCTATCGCTAGGTTAACCCATTCCCCGTATACAACAAAGATAGCTAGGATAAGACGCTACCCAATCCTAAGTACTATTTTTAAGTGCCAGGACGTACAACATACAATAAGTGCGTAAGAGGGGTGCATGGAGGTACAGCGGCGGCCAGTGCAGCCGGACGGTTCACAGGTTCAATCCTCCTCCGGCATAAGGCGCCTTAGTGTCCATGAGAAAGAGCTACCTATCTCCCTGTGTGTGTGTGTGTGTGTGTGTGTGTGTGTGTGTGTGTGTGTGTGTGTGTGTGTGTGTGTGTGTGTGTGTGTGTGTGTGTGTGCGCGTGGGAAGGCAGTGGCTCCGTAATTACCCCGGCCGATTATAACGCAGACGGAGGCCGTGTCTGGGGCCATCTCCTCTCCCTCTCCGCGGTGTTCCCAGCGACACCACAGCGGCATCTCTGCCGAGGGGAGCTGGGGGGGGGGGGGGTGGTCCTGGCGTTTGCATTTACCACCGTTGGCAGCGGCAACAAAGCAGCCATTCCTCCGGTAACCACAGCCAGTCATTAAGCGTAATTTGTCTGGGATCCCGACGGAGGAGCTGGTGGAGTCTGCATGAGGTATTCCTCCTGAACTGTCATGGGGAGAGGGAGAAAGATAGTCGAGGGGGAGGCAGGGGAGGCAGGGGAGGCAGGGGAGGCAGGGGAGGCAGGGGAGGCAGGGGAGGCAGGGGAGGCAGGGGAGGCAGGGGAGGCAGGGGGGGAGGGGGGTGGGAGCAGACAGCGACAGGGAGGTTGGCTGTGAGCTTCAAGAGGAAGATCGGTCGGGGACAGCAGCAACCTGAGAAGGAGCCTCCCCTGGCCACCCCCTCCCCCTCCCCCTCCCCCTCCCCCTCCTTCTCCCCCCCCCCCCCCCCCCCCCCCCTCCTCTTCCACCTCCCGACCCCCCAAACTCCCCACAGTCTATCCAGCAGAGAGTCTGGCGGTTAGAACAACAGCCCCTGCGGTCAGCCAGGCTCCATCTCCCCTGCTGAATTTACGCTCGTTTCTTGAGGACCCTCCTCCTCCTCCTCACATTCCCCTTCATACCACCTCCTAAGATACACCACAACACCCACCCCCCCCCCCCGACAATCACCTCTGGAGGGCCTGTAGCTCCTGTAAACAGCCAAACTACTGCTGCTGTGACAGAGCAGCCAATCACGTGGTCGCTGGTTAAACAGGAAACAGGAAGTGGGTGCAGGGCGCCTCCGCTCCTCCTATTGTTATCGTCTTCATAATGACCGGCTCTTGGGGTTTCGTATCCAATCGAGACGGTCGCCGCGCCGTGTTTGTCTCTCGCTGGGAGCGCTCTGTAAACACCGAGGGTAAGACGGCGAGGAGTGAAGAGGTGTGAGGAGTCCTTGTGTCTTATCTCAGAGCGTAGCAGCGTGCGCAAAGGGGACGCTTGATATGACAAGAGGTGTTAGGGTTAATCAGGGGGACACTAGTCTTTTGATGAGGAGCTGAACTTGTGTCGGAGGATTGTTTCGCTCTGTGGTGTTCGCCCTCAACGGATTGTATCTTTCTGTGCAGGGGCAGCATGGGGCTGAGGAGGTAGAGTTGGCTGGTAACAGGAAGGTTGCTAGTTGAATCCCCGACTCCGCCTCGCTGAGTGTCGAGGTGTCCCTGAGCCAGACGCCTCACCCTGACTGCTCCTGACGAGCTGGCTGTCACCCTGCATGGCTGACACCGCCGCCAGTGTGTGAATGTGTGCATGAACGGGTGAATGTTAGGCGATATTGTGGTGGTTGACTGGTTAGAAAAGCAGAATATCGATGCAGTCTATTTACCATTGACAATTTGAATATTGGTCTGTGACGCTCCTTCCCTCCTTCTTCAGAGGGAAACCAATTTAAGAAATGATATACTGGAGTCACAGAGTAGATTGACAGGTGCCCATCAGAGGGATAGACAAATTATGTTGCTATTTTTTACCTCTGTAAATCAGAGCATTATGCTCGACTGTAGCACTGCCTGGTTGAGTAACCTCACAGTGAAAAATAAAAGTAAACTGTAGAATCAGATTAAAGTTTGCTCTAAAATCCTTGGGCGTCCCGTAGCTCAGGCTTTTCCAGAAGCCCATAACAACAGCATGCTGAGGCTGGCCATAAATATTGTCTCTGACTGCACACATGTCCTGAACAATGAATATCAGCTCCTGCCTTCAAATAGGCGATTCAGAGTCCATCGATTCAACCGAAATAGGCTTAAAAACTCCTTTGAACATCAGTCCATTCTATTACTGAACAAACCAAGATGACATTTCCTGAGCATTTATGATTCCATAGGTATCCGTCTTCGCATGACCTTGTTAAACTGCCTTACCTGTCAATTGTGGTTTGTGTGCTCTGTTGGCTGTGCCATGTCATGTGTCGTGTGTCTGTACTTCTGTCTTTTAGGTTAACACCTGTGCTTGCCTAATCTGTCATCTGTACAGCTTGTGTATCGCTGTGCTGTCATGTGCCATTTGTACCTGTTTACCTGTGTGTCCTAAATCTTTTGAGGGGCCTTCCCAGGGACGCAAAATAAATTTCAGTGCCCTACTGACATAAAAAGTAGTATCGTATCGTATCGTATCGTATCCAGCGGAGAGTCGTTCGAATGACAGGAGTGATACAGGTAAGGGAGGGACGAAGTGAGTGTACGTCAAGAGTCACGAGGGAGAACAGATCTTCATCACCTAGCCGTCGCTGTGGTGAGTTGAGTGCGGAAACCCTCTAGAGTCTTCGGGGAACCATGACAACTCGTTTGAGACGCGTTGTAAATGCTTCCTGGTCGGGGAAATGGAATGCAAAACAAAAAAGTGCGCAGTCAGCTGGCTTGTTCTCCCACAAAAGTTTCAAGAAGATGTACCGCACCCTAGTACAATATGGCAGCTTGGTGGATAAGGTCTATCACAGAGGGCAGTGAACAGTAGTAGCAGTAAGAGAGGGTTTCATTGATGGCGTCTCAGGGTTTTATTGATATAGGAGGGCCCAGTATTTCAAGAGCTGCTGTGCGACTCGGACAGGGGGGGGGGAGACGGACGAGACGAGGCAGCGACACTGAGTCATGGCGAGAGAGTACCTCAGCGAGGGGGAAACAGTGGGAAGAGTTCCACCGAGCGACCGCGTGACTCAGAGCAGGGGAACCAGAGGAGCCGGGAGTGACAGAGGCAGGGAGTGAGTCGGGGCGGGGGAGTCCGGCGCGCGGCAGCCAGAGAGAGGCCAGTCCCCGGGTAGTCTGCCTGCCGCTGTGCTCAGGGCCAGAGGGCTGCTGGCCTGTGGAGGTGAGCGGGGAAGTGTGTCTGGGTGGTAGGGGCGCGCACGGGGGCCTCCCTGGCTGGCGCCTGTACTTTTACCTTTCCATTCATCAGCCAGAGATATTAATAATAACACCACATCTGGATTCACTTTACTGTCTCCCCTTAACCCCTTTCACTTCTGCCACAGCGCTTGCTACTGCTGCTCAGGCTGTCTGGGGAGGGGGGCTCCCCCCCTTCTCTCCCCCTGCTCTCCCTAGCCCCCCCCCTCTACAGCTGTGTCCCCCCCTCCCGCCCCCCCCCCCCCCCCCCCCACCCCTGCGCCACCACCAGCACTAACTCTGTGTGGAGCCAGATGAGGATAACGAACGCAAAGTGCTGGGGCATGAGCAGCACCCCCGCTGTTTGTTTCGATTATCCAAAATCCAGGCGTTGTTGAACAGCTGTGGCCGGAGTATGAAATGGCACGTGTCATGGTGGCGTGGGTGATTTTTTTTTTATCATGTAGAGTCACTGGTTTTGTCCGAACGTGTGTGGGAATTGTTGTCCTGTAAAGCCTGGTGAGATGAGGCACAACGTAAAACACCAGATTGGTGAATGGAACGAGAGGGGAAGCCATGCCAAACAAACTGTACGTGGGTTTTCATATTTCCTCCTAATAGTATGTGAACCGTCATTACCGAACCCTGTGAGGGTGTGATACAACTGGTGTTTCAAAGGAACCCCAAGCCAGGGCGAGGCCCACCAAGTCTGCAGAACTGGCACCCCAACTCCTGCTATCTGCAGGAGGATCGAAAGACCGGTGGTCGCACGTTCGAGGGCTTGCATCGTTCATACCCAACACTTTTTGGTGACTGTATGGCACGGGTCCATGGTAGCTCGCTGCTGCCGGTATCGTCTCATGCGTGGCTCTTAAACCATCCTGCCAGTGGATCTGCGGGGCTGTGGCGTACCGCAGCGTCAAACGGACGTAAAACCCCAACAAGCTGTGGCTCAGGCTCAGGGTTTGGATCATGAGCAGGCAGTGACGGGGGGAGACCCAGACCCACTGGGGTGTTGTCAGGGTTATCTCTCCCCCCCCCCCCCCCCGGAGCAGACCTGCCCACACCACAGCATAGTCCATCCCCCCACGACCAACCCCACTGTCCACCCCAATACCACCAACCCCAATAATCGCAAACCCCCATTATCACCCCAAATACCCGCTCATCACCCCTCGGACCAAACACCCCAACTACCCCACAACCAGCACCAGCACCATCTCCCAGGAACCCCCAACTGCCCGAAACACAGTCATCAGCCAGCACCACCCAGCTACAGGTGCCCCCCCGCCCCCGCCCACATATAGAAGCACTTGTTTCATTAGAGCGAGAGAGAGGGTGAGAGAGAGAGGGTGAGAGAGAGGTGTTAGAACAACAACACAAATACACGCCACGCCACTCATCCGCCCCTGAATCAACACCCATGATGTCACCGGGATCCCAGCCAGCCTCACGCACTCACAACCCCACCGCCGCCAGCCAGCGCCGGGTATAAAAGACCTTATTTAGTACCAAAAGAAGGAGCCAAAGCCCTTTTTTTCCACGCATTTGAAAGGAGAGCTACCTCCCAGAGCGAGGGAGAGAGGGATGGGGGGGGGGGGGGGGGGGGGGGGGGGAGAGGGTGGAAGAGTGGCAGCTCCACAGTAAAGCCATCATGTCCAAAACAACCTGCCATAAAACACTTAAAATACGGCCCCGCTGCAGAAATAAACACCGCAGGGCTGAGGCCTTATTTTTGGACCGGCCGACTGCCAAGAAATTGGAAAATACAACCAAAACAGAACGGGCGTGAGTCCCATTCTGCTCCTGTGCCTCGTGCGTGATTAATATCGTGCGAGCGTTGGTTCAGTTCCCCCGATGGCCAAACGATGTTTCACAATAAGTAATAGTTGAGTCTGGGATCCCTGGAGTCCTTAGAGCGGCCCTTAAACGTTGGCTCCTGG
>NC_082383.1:20113883-20127241 GCF_031168955.1 Gadus macrocephalus
ATCTATCTATCTATCTATCTATCTATCTATCTATCTGTCTGTCTGTCTGTCTGTCTGTCTGTCTGTCTGTCTGTCTGTCTGTCTGTCTGTCTGTCTGTCTGTCTGTAGGTCTGTCTGTCTGTCTGTCTGTCTGTCTGTCTGTCTGTCTGTCTGTCTGTCTGTCTGTCTGTCTGTCTGTCAGTCTGTCTGTCTATCCGTCTATCCGTCTTCCGTCTATCCGTTTGTCTGTCTGTCTGTTTGTCTGTCTGTCTGTCTGTCTGTCTGTCTGTCTCTCTCTCTCTAGGCCTCCTTCCCTGGACCTCTCTCTCCCTGCCTAACGACATGTATCTCCCGCCCCTCTTCCTCCCCCCGGTCGGCAGCGTCTGCTCCGAGCTGAATGGTGAATGGCGATCAGAGCCCGGAGCTCAGCGCCGGAGCCAGCCGGCGTCTGCCCGGCCCGCGGCGCTGTGTGCCCAGGCCTCTCCCAGACGGTCTGTCATGGCTTCGGGGCCACTCAAGCGCCGTGGCCGTGATGTCATGCCTCTCTAAATAAAACCCCGGCCTCGGTGGAAGTGTACGCGGTCCGCTCGGCACGGAGCGGCTTGTTTGTTTGTGCGCGTGTCTGTGTTGATGTGTTTGTGTTTGTGTACGCTCTAGCTGCCAGCGTTTTGCGTTTTGTACATGCCAAGGGGTTGGCAGGGGTGGAGGTGGCGGAGGGGGGTTGGGTGGGGGTTGAGGGGGGGTGTGGGGGCGGGGGGGGGGGTGGTTGAGCAGACGAGGCAGACAAGACCACAGACTGTTCCATGCGTTGCGTGAGCTTGGAGGGCTGGAGCACCCATGTTCGAACTGTCACGCGTGTGTGAGCGATGGTTTATGATACGTGCCGCTCCAGATGAGAAAAAACAGAATGTTGACATTTTCCAGACTTCACCCGAAGTCATCATCCGAGTGCGGGGCCAATGAATGGTGTGGCAAAGTGCTTGTATGAATTAGCTCATTGAAAATGAAACAGAGATGCATTTATCTCAGGGCACGGCTAATGACTGATGCAGCAGCTGGCGAAGTTCTTCCATTAAAAAACAATTTTTTTTTAAGAATGATTCTCACAGCGGTTTTTTTTAGTTTAGACAGCTTTTTTAAAAATTTTGAGACTTTCCATGGCGGTGGCCTTAATGGGTGCTGTTTATTTGGGTGCCTCGTCGGCCAAGTTTATTGAGAAACATTCTGTTGGGTTACAGCGCCCTGAGGTTGCCCCACTACGGTTGGACACACAGGCAATGAATATTCCTCATTCCTAACGTAAACAGACGTTTGGAATGACGAGCCATTCTTGCCTGTAAACAGCTTTAATGGGCCTATAGGTTGTTATGGCAGAGAGACTTACAGCCGCGCTGCTCCACTGTTTGGTTTGGGATCAAAATGTTGGTGCACAGTGATTATTCGGTGGCTATGAAAAGGCCCAGAAAAAGACAGGCTAATTATCGCCCCCATTATAGCCAATCAGCGGGTAGGGGAGCTGAAAGGCCAACAGAGGGCGAACCTAACCCAAGACCTCGGACCGCTGGGCCCCGCCCACTTTTGGGGGCGGGGCGGAGGGAGATGGGGAGGAGGGAGGTGTCGAGGATCTCCTTGGACCCACTGACAATCAAAGGGGCACACACGTATTACATCACTAGTCGCGGAGAATAAAACGGTGCCTTCAGCTTTACGCACGCCGCTTTCTGCACGAGACAACGGGGCATCATGCCGGTTTTTGCACGCGAGGAGAACTTGATAAACACCGATTATAACTTGACTTGGTGACTTGTTTCGGAGCGCACGCACGCCTCGAATATTCACAAGTCCAACCCGCCGCTGGCACACGATAACTACGCACGATTAGAGGTCATCCTGCGATGCGGTTTCATTGCTGGGTCACAAATTCTAAACAAAGTATTTTAAATAGTTTAGTCAGGGCGGTTTTTCGACATGCGTCTCGGATGTATCATTCGCCACCCATCGTCCAGAACCGCTGGGAACGTTGACTGATCTAGACTGGGAACTCGACGGTGGACACATCCAACGCGTAATTACGCATAGATATTGAGCGAAACAAGCAACGCAACACGTATTTTGTACACTGCTGCTCTGGAGTTTGGCTGCGTTTATTATTTGATTGTACGTCTCCACTTGTTGGTGTTGGGAGTGAGCGGGACTGAGCCATGGATCAGTCACAGAACTTAGCGGCGGTGTGTCTGCTGGCGCTGTCTTTGGGTCTCCTGGTGGAGAGGGGGCTCTGTCAACACTACTACCTCCTCCGACCCATCCCCAGCGACAGTCTGCCCCTCGTGGGGCTCAAGGAGGACCCGGACCCCGTGTTCGACCCCCGGGAGAAGGACCTTAACGAGACCGAGCTGAGGAGCTCGTTGGGGGACTTTGACGGCCGATTTCTGTCCGTGTTGCCCCCGGAGGACAAGTTCACCGGCAACGAGGAGCTGGACGACTACGAGGTCCAGAAGCCCAGCGGGGTGATGCCCAAGGAGATCAAAGCCATGGATTTTGACGTGCAGTTCGGCAAGAAGCCCAAACCCAGTAAAAAGCTGAAGCGGAGGCTGCAGCAGTGGCTGTGGGCCTACTCCTTCTGCCCGGTGGTGTCCACCTGGAATGACCTGGGCAGCCGCTTCTGGCCCCGGTTCGTGCGGGTGGGCAGCTGCCTGAGCAAGAGGTCGTGCTCGGTGCCCGAGGGGATGGTGTGCAAACCGGCGGACTCCACGCACCTCACGTTGCTGCGGTGGCGGTGCGTGGCGCGTAAAGGGGGCCTGAAGTGCGCCTGGATCCCCGTGCAGTACCCCATCATCACGGAGTGCAAGTGCGCATGCTCGAACTGAACCCAAGCGAACCCCTCAGTGACTCTAACGCGTGATAATAAATGAAGCTATGTCAGTGATTTATTTTATTCATATGCACTTCCGAGTGTGGAATGTATTTTTTGTATATGATGTGCCATACAGTTGTCTATATATTGTCTTCCTGTACAAAGTGAGTATAATGTAACCGCAGAGTCTACTTTATTGGGTGTAGAGGTGGGGTTATGTGTTTTGTATTTATGGAGATATAGGCGCATAGGGGTCTGTTTTGGATGGACTGTTTGATCCACGCGTGTCATACCGTTTCTTTGCGTCAGCGACTTGTTGTTTCACCGTGTAAATTAAGAGTACAACTTATTTATTCTTTATATTCGTATAATAAAGAAGACACTGAAATGATTGAAAAGGCATGTTTTGATTCCGGTACTTTCTTTATTTAATCGATGAGCATCAGGTCACCTGCCAGGTGAAAGGTTTTGGAGAGGTTTTGTTGTCCCGATTTAACTCCGTGTAAGAATCTGTGTGAATCCCCCTCCTGCTTGTCGCCAGTAGGCCTGCTGCTGGTGTCCTTAGATGAATTAGGCCACACGATTATACTGATTATGAAATGCAGCGGCCACAGCGGCTCCAACACCTCGTCCAAGTGGCTTTAGTAAGATTACGCACCGTGGACAATAAGACGCGCGTAAAGATAACGCGTGTTAACCGGTCACAACACGTCCCCCTATCGCCTTATCAGCGTCCTTATCGAGGCTACACCGTCAGTCGATCATCAGGACATCTAACATGTCCTCACAGGGCCTGTTAAGGCTTATAAAGGGGCATGGCTGTGCTGGAGTGTTCTGGTGATAGTGGTGACTGAACGCGGTTCTCTCATCAGTCGTTCATCTCCAAACCCTATCACCACAACTCCGTCATTAACATCATCATCTTCAGAATCATTATCTTTTAATGGTTGTAATAATACCAACACAAAAACAACCCAAATTACTCATAATAATAATTATAAAATGAAACAAAAATAAATATTGATGACATATTAATTTAAGTAATTATGTAACTTTTATCTGACAAAAAAGATCTACAGCTAACTTATAAAGTTAACTGAAAAAGTTAACTTACTTTTTCTTTACCTTGCTGTGAGACAGACAGGACAGACCTAAAGTGTAGCTCACAAACAAACAAACACACACACACACACACACACACACACACACACACACACACACACACACACACACACACACACACACACACACACACACACACACACACAAACATACACACACACACACACACACACACACACACACACACACACACACACACACACACACACACACACACACACACACACACACACACACACAAACATACACACACACACACACACACACACACACACACACACATACATACACACGCACACACACACACTCACACACACACAGGCACACACACACACACACACACGCACACACACAGGCACACACACACACACGCACACACACAGGCACACACACACGCACACACACAGGCACACACACTCACACACACACATACAGAGGCCATTCAAAACAAAAAGCTTTTCTCCTTAAAGTTTCCAGTGTTTTGTCTGATTATCTCCTCCATAGTGGGGCTAGGGGGCTGGGGACCCCTCCCCCAGCCCCTCCATTATAGCTGGGCAGACTACTGGGCACCAGCCGCCCTCCTGCCCGGCTCCTCTGGTGCTGGGGACACCATAATGATACCACTTACACGCTGCGTTCTCAGGCTCGGGCTCAGCCCTCAGACAGGCTCCCTGGCTTCAGGGGCCGGGTCAGGAGGCCGGGTGAGGAGGCCGGGTGAGGAGGCCGGGTGAGGAGGCCGGGTGAGGAGGCCGGGTGAGGAGGCCGGGTGAGGAGGCGCTGCTGTCATTACCCCCGGACGGAGCGCCACGCTGCTCCATGTGGGATCCAATCAGGGGGCTTTCCTCCAATGGGCATTACTCTCAAGCGTATGTGTTTGTTTTAATAGGATGGGTCTTTTTTTTTAATCTGTGTGAGTGTGGAACGATTTTGATTCCTACAGTGTTTAAAATAAGACAATTGTTTGGTTTATTTGGAGTCAGACAGCAATGTTAACTTAATAAACAGAATAAGGGTCTAATTTTGTTAAGCATTTTGCTTTGAATCTTTCAGATTTTAAATTGTATTTACCATTAACTGACATTTACATTTTGAAAGTGTGTTTGTGTGTATGTATATGCGTGTGCGTGTGTGCGTGCGTGTGTGTCTGTCTCTCTTTTTGTGTGTTTGTCGTGAGAGTTCGTGTTTGCGTGAGTGTGTGTGTGCGTTCGCGCCAGCACATCTGTGTGTTTGTGTGTTTATATTAGTCTTAAATACTTCCCCCATCGTACACTGATAGTCAACACTCACTCCTCCAGAAAGTGAGACCAGCAGAACAGTGGAAACCGTCCAGTGTATTTATCAAAGCCTAACTCAAGCTGAATGTTATTTCAGGGTGACCGCCTCTCCTCCCATCCTCCAGAACAGCAGACTGGTCTGGATAGTGCGGTTAGGGTTGTGTGTGTTTGTGTGTGTATGTGTGTGAGTGTGTGTGTGTGTGTGTGTGTGTGTGTGTGTGTGTGTGTGTGTGTGTGTGTGTGTGTGTGTGTGTGTGTGTGTGTGTGTGTGTGTGTGTGTGTGTGTGTGTGTGTGTGTGTGTTTGGGTGTGTTGGGGGCTCCAGTGGGCTGATGGCCCACTTGCTATGCAGCTGCCAACGGAGAAAGCTGCACTTAACCATCCACACTGTACTTGGAGAAAGTGGGGAATCTGGATTGATTGCTCTGTGTCGTGCGTTTCTATGTCAAAACAAGTATATCGGTGGCACGGGCTAAACGTTTATTTAGGCTTTATTCAGGGTTTTATACTGTGTTTTTATTCTGAAAAGAAAAAAACATTTTTATTTTTCAGGAAAAAAACCCATGTGACAAGTCCCATTCTCACTAACAAGTCTGCCCTGAATAGTAAGATATATAAAAAATACTTTTTTATTTAAGCTTAAACTGTTACTTAAACTGTTCATTTTACTGTATGTAAAAGAATCTTGAGACAATGATATTCAAATCCCTCAATGTCATTAAGACCTCCAGTGGGAGATGGTCTTGATGTTCCTCCAGAACTCTGCTCTGGAAGACCACCGATGTTCCTCCAGTGCCCTACTCAGAAGAGTCTGACTGTTCCTCCAGAACCCGGCTCTGGAAGAGCACTGACTGCTCCACCACATGTTGCTCTCTGCCAGTAAAGAGCGGGCCACTCGATCCCCTCTGCATGGAGCAGTGAGCCCTTCCTCACCCGACGGCCCAGATATTCTGCGCTGTACTTTCTGTAACGTTCCTGGCTGCTAAAGTTCAGGCCTAATCCGCTCCTGGCTCCAACCTACTATCCCAGCCGACGCTGTATATTTATGCGGCAAACACATTTCTTTGCTGATTAAACTCCCTGAAACATTTGTGATATTCTCTTGATCAACGCTTATGGCCCGTTGTTCTTATTGCCAACAACAGCATCAAAGAGCGCGCTGTAATTCCGCGGTCAAACATTGGAGCATTTGTTTGTTTCTCCTGAGTAATTGTAATTGCTGGAGCGGACCTGTTCCTCAGCGTAGCCCGAGGCAGCGGCCGCTGAGCTGACTCAACGGTAGATGAAGTATGCGGGGCAGAACGCTCTCTCACTTAGTGGCTAGAGCAAATCCAATTCAATCCAGAGCAGTGTACAGTAAATCACAAGCACCCCAGGTTAAGCACACTCTTGTAGTTCTTATTTAGTCAGCGTAGTACTAACTTAACCGATTACTCATGCTATACTTGAAAACGATGAGGCGCTTTTGAAACGGTAAACCATGTATGAAGAACCCTAAAGGTAGATTCAGAGTAGGGCGGTTCTATATTCACGGTACAAGCAATGAGAATCATTCAAATGAGTTGGAGAAGATATGCCAAATATTTTGTTCTTATTTTATAGCATTACCCCACAAGACATATTTCATACGAGTCTCAAAGTTGAGTCTTTGTAAGTGCTATTTACCTGATATCCTGCTGTTTATTAAGAGAGGGAAATCTTGGATAGGTTTAAGGAGATTTTCTCGGATTTAATGACCTCAAAGTTCAAAGGTTTATGCACTTGTTTAGTTAGGAAAGGAGTTTAGTTAAGGGGCTTTTTCCTCAAATGGTTTGGATTGTGCCAAGCAGGGTAAAATTCATAACGAACAGTAATTGACGGTCAGTATGAGATGAATGGCAGAATTCAAAGGTTTCCAGGCTTCCTAAACAGGGTTCGTGTCGGGCTTTGCTGTCTTGCCAGAGACCGGCTTCAAAGCCCTCATGCATTTCTAAAATACTTTGGTCGGGATCAAAGTTAGAAAGGGTGTGGAAATACACATTTGTTTAAACTATTCATCAAAAGCATCAAAACTCATTTGATATCAGAGTCCTGTTTCTTCGTTCTGGTTGTTCAGAAGTAATATTTGATTTGACCCATGATGGATCTACTGGAGTAAACCAAAAGGCAGTTTTGGTTCAAAAAGCAGTTTTGGTTTACCCCAATCCTAATCCGTGAGGCATCAAATGCAAAAATGCAAAAATATGATTCAGGGTGTGTTCGATTTTTATCATTTTTGGGTCCTTTGCAGTCTTCCTGTGGTGTAGAAGATGTCTGGGGTTTAACATTCAGTTTCATGTTTCCTCTTCGTCTTCATCCAGGACTCTTGTGGAATCTCCACGACTAGAACCTAAAAGGTTCTTCTGCAATGGAGGAGAACCATCTCCCCTGGCCATGGACACCAGTACCAATGGTGTTTGTGTCCAGCTCAACTGGCATTAATATGTATGCACATGCATCATTGTAAGACACTTGAACCTTGTTAGATGGATGGAAACCGTCCCCCAAATGCATAGATATAAAACATACTTTACACAAATGTGTGCAATTATTTCTTCTTTCATGCAGCTTACATCAGAGTAAGAAGGGTGGTTAAATATTTCTGGTTGTGGGCCCCTTTCTCCTCTGGTGGTGATGGGATTTGGGGAAGGAGGAGGAGGAAGGGGAGGTGGAGGAAGAGGAGGAGGAGGAGGAAGAGGGGGAGGAGGAAGAGAAACTATGGTTTTAGTTTCCCATCGCTTGGTGCTTTCCCATCGCCCTTGACCGTGCTGTGGTGCTGCTGGACTTGAATGCATAGAAGGAGGCTGATGTTAATTTATGATTATTTCGGGGGGAATCTGGCCATGGTGAACGACGCTGGCTGGGTTTGATGGGCCGCGTGTGGGAGGACGCTGATATCCAGCCCTCATTAAATCAAACCTCGTCTGGTATGCAAGGTCATCGCTCCTTGGTCGTTCAGGAGGCGCCCTGTCCAAGTCATCGCTCGCCAGAGCCCTGTGGATTCTATCTATGTATTTGCTTGCATTTATGTGTATATATTTATTCATGGACGGTTCACATTCCTTCTTTCATTCTTCTTCCATTTATGCTAAAGTACAGGAACCTTAGAAGCCAATTGAGGATGTTTTCTATCTCTGCGGTATGAGGTCGGACTTGTTATTAGATCCATATTTCAGCGTTTACAGATTTCCGGACCTCCTCTGATCGAGTAGCTTTTCTCCATCCAAAGCGGGAACGCTAGATATGGTCGTAGCCGTAGGGTCATGGAAAAGTGTCGGGAAGCTTGATTTGTCCTTACATGTCCTGGCTGAGTTAAAGGATCAATTGTATCAGTTGAGCCAAACCTATGAACTGAATAGCCAAACAATTAGGTTCCAACTTATCAGCTACATGGTTCCTGTAACTTTATAATATACAATTCTTCTGCCCAGCATTTGTTTTGTTGATTAACATAATCTCTTATGTTGATTTAGTTAATTTAGGATATCTTGGATTAGTAGTCTCTCTGTGACAGCTTGTTTCCTCAAAACATTAGCTTGTTCAAGCTGCCTTTGAGCTCGTTTGAGTTCATCTATTTCAATCTTGACTCAACTTAATTGAAAGATAAAGCACAGACATGGCTGGTGGAAAACAACATGTTTGGTAGAAGGGAATCCACCCCAGCCCCCAGTTAACACCCAGCGCAGGAATTCACTGCAATTAACTCCAAGTGTTGCGTGTAAATATGAATGTTTGCGGTCTCAGCATGCAGCCCCCTTTGTCCTGCCTCTTGTGTTTGGATGGTCGCCATTCCATCTTTGTTGGCAGCACCTTACTATGATTTTCTCACAATCACTGGCGTGTGAGTGGCCTCCTCGACCCGCCTCCCCCGTTCCTCCCTAAACCTCCCCCCCCCCCCCCCCCAGCCCCTCAGTCTGGCTCCTCTCATGTTCAAGTTGACCCCCTTGGATTGTGAACATTGTTCCCATGCAGAGAGAGAGAGAGCTGGGGCTCAGCTCAGCTTGGCTCCACAACAGCACACACACCTTATCAAGATGGTAAACACGCCGTGGGGAACGGACGTTTCCCCTTCCCCGTCTCTCTCTCGTAGGGACAACCTCCAACTATCTACCTAGCCTGTTGTAGTCAGTCTTTTTCGGACGTTCACTATTTGTTGTTTGTGATCTCTCTCTGACCCTCCAGTATGTACATGTTTCACATCATGGACAATAACCTGTTGAACTCCCTTCATAAACAGACGCACGTTTGAAATCCAGGGCCTTGATAACGGCCGCCTTCGTCGAGTTGAATCAAAACATGTGATTTACTACGTTCTGAATCGTTGTGGATTTTCCAGTTTGGCTGGAAAACACAGGCTTTGTGTATATCTGGAACGTATTGCACATCACCCTAAAACCGCTTAACCCCGCGGGGATTTAATGAGCTCAGGGGCCAAGGGCGCCCTGGCCGGGCCGTGAGGTCAGCCGTCGCGGGAGGTTTCTGAGGCAGAGGTGAACGGAGGAAGCAATGCCTGACCCTCCAGGTGCCCAGCACTGAAGTATTAAGCCCGGTTTGGACCTGTTCGATACTCGTACGTCGTCGCAGTGCAGCGCCCGTGACCAAGTGGTTTGCTAAATCTTCAACGTTGGGGGAGCTCGGTCGTGTGTTCGCTGGGACATGACCGGGAGCTTCTTGTCTCGAACGTACATCTTTATGCACCGGTTGGCGTGAAGGAGAGTCTGACAGACCGTCTGAAAGGGGCCCTGACTGAGAGTTGTGTATCATTGGTTCAGGATTTGGATGAAGACCATGTTTCCCTGTCACACTGGCAACAAGTAAAATGCATGTCAACGCGTCTATATTGAGAATTATGCAATGTCATGTGATTATTTCGTCCCTTTGTTTCCCTGTACTAGAGTTAAACGTGTTTGAGTAGACATGAGTCCCCTAGTGGCGAAGACCAGTTTGTTTTTCAGATTTTCTTTACATATACGTTAACGGCATTTAGCAGACGCTTCTATCCGAAGCGTCTTACATTAAGTACACTTGTCAGGAGAAAGAGAAACAACAATATATCGCTTTGGATGCAGTAAGGATATTCATAGAAACAAGTGCCAAGCACTAACAATTTCAGGTCATTCAGATGTCTCTGTCTGCCTTTATAACATAATGAATACAGTGTGCAAGCAATCCTGTGTCTTTGTGCAAAAGTGAGAGAACATGTGTATTGTATCTGGTTTAATTGAATCAACCAACCCTGTGGAAAATTAAAACAAATATTCTAGTAATGTTTGCATCCTATTTGACTCCATGAAATAGCATTGACTTCCTTCAAATAATATATTTACCAGCATTCTTGAAATATTATATGCATCCTTGAAATGGAGGAGTTACTCTTAAAATCTCTTTTTTTTTAAAAAAGCCTCTTGAAATAATGCATTCAAGCCTCTTGAAATAATGTATTCATCCTTGAAAATCATCCAATCGTCCAGGATCATCTTTATTGGCTAACCCTGACATTTGTGAGAATAAGTTCTGTAAACACTTGTGTGTGTGTGTGTGTGTGTTTGTGTAAGTGTGTGTGTTTGTGTGTGTGTGTGTGTGTGTGTGTGTGTGTGTGTGTGTGTGTGTGTGTGTGTGTGTGTGTGTGTGTGTGTGTGTGTGTATGTGTGTGTGTGTGTGTGTGTGTGTGTGTGTGCGCTTGCGTGCATGTGTGGGTGTGTGTGTGTCGGTGTGCTTGACGTAACTTTCTGCCCAATGCAGTCTGCTTCCCTGTCCAAGTCTCCAATCCTCATTCCGGTCGAAACCCTTTGCGTCTGCGTTTGTGTTTGAAGTCGGACAAGTCGTCTCTCACACTCTCCGGCCGGTGTGTCTGGCGTATTTACAGACCAGCAGGTTGCTTTGTAACGTTTGGCTGTCGACCAGAAACCGAAAGTGTACCGCAACAACCTCAGAGCAGAGCCCAGACGACAGAGGGAAGAGAGGAAGACGAGGACCCTGTTCTAACAGCCTCAGGGTGGGGGAATCAGAGGTTGGCTTCATGGCCAAACTGCAGCCGGACTGACAGCAGGAAGCCAAACAAACCAATCAGAACCTCAAATAGAGGCTGGCTCTCAGACGGTGGGGGCAGAGATGGTGGAGGAGGAAGAGGACTCAGAGGAGGTGGCGGTGGAGAAAGTGGTGGAGGAGGAGAAGGTGGTGGTGGAAAAGAGAGGGGGTGGAGGAGGTGGAGGTGGTGGAGGAGGAGGAAGTTGTGAAATAGGTGCAAGTAGCGGAGGTGCTGGTGGAGTAGGAGGAAGTGATGGTGGAGGAGGAGGAAATCATTGAGGAGGGGGTTCAGGAGGAGAAAGCGGTGGAGGGGGTGGTGCAGGAGGAGGAGGGGGTGCAGGAGGAGGAAGTGGTGGTGGAGGAGGTGGGGCTGGAGGAGGTGGGGCTGGTGATGGTGAAGATGGTGGAGGAGGTGGTGGAGGAAGAGGAGGAGGAGATGAAGAAGGGCGGTGATAAGTAATGGGTAAACGTGGTCCCTTTACGCGAGGGGGATCGTCCCGTTCTGTCCAATCAGGGTGGAGGAAGCCCTGTTGGGCGTGCGGAGCCGGCTTTGGTCCAACAATTATTTTTAAACGTATGACGGGGACCCATCAAACTGAGAATGTTCTGGAGCCCCGGGGGAGTGGGTGGGGGGGGGGGGCAGGAGAATGGAAGGGCCCTTGGGGGTTATAAAGCAGGGCAGACCTTGTTGGTCCTGTAAACGTAATCTAAGTGTTAATTAAAGCCGGCGCCAGGGGCCAGTGGTTTACGGCCGGCCCCGCTGTCCCCGCTCTCGCTTTTGGATTTATTTTTTCCATGGTGAGAAAAATCACACTGGATGTTTAAAGGGACTTCCAGAGGGAAGGAGAGAACACCACTGAGGGGAGCCGTCCGTCCCGTATGTACACACGACGTGTGTCCCGTGACATGTGTGTGTCATCTTTACCTTTCCACTCAGCGTTTGTTTAGGCCCGTCGCTAGTTTTGGACAGACTTGTCGAATGTGGCGTTGCAGAGGTTTGTGTGTGTTGTGAGCGTTAAAAGTTAAGCGCTCGAAGTCAGATGATTTGCGGCTCAGCCACCGGTCAGGTCTGGGAAGGAACAGCCCTGAAGGGGGGGGGGGGGGGGGGTGGGAGGGGGTCCTGTTTGCCAAAGTCTCTTTAAGCCAATTAAGAGCAATAGTGGTGGATGTTTGTATTGGCCCCCTTCTCCTCTGGTGGGCATGGGGTTTGGGGGAGGAGGAGGAAGAGGAGGAGGAGGAGGAGGAGGAAGAGGACGTTAAGGAGGAGATGGAGGAGGTTGGGGAGGAGGAGATGGATAAAGAGGAGGTGGAGGAGAATGAGGAGGAGGAGATGGATAAAGAGGAGGTGGAGGAGAAGGGGGAGGAGGAGGAGGAGGAGGTGGAGGAAGAGGAGGAGGAGGAGGAAGAGGTGGAGGTGAAGGAGGAGGTGGAGGAGGAGGAGGAGGAGGAGGAGAAGGAGGAGGAGGAGGAGGAGGAGGAAGAGGAGGAGGAAGAGGTGGAGGTGAAGGAGGAGGTGGAGGAGGAGGAGGAGGAGGAGGAAGAGGTGGAGGTGAAAGAGGAGATGGAGGAGAAGGAGGAGGCTGGAGGAGGTTGGGAGGAGGAGGAGGAGGAGGAGGAAGAGGAGGAGGAGGAAGAGGTGGAGGTGAAGGAGGAGGTGGAGGAGGAGGAGAGAGGGGGGAGGAGGAGGAGGAGGAGGAGGAGGAGGAGGAGGAAGAGGTGGAGGTGAAAGAGGAGATGGAGGAGAAGGAGGAGGTGGAGGAGGTTGGGGAGGAGGAGGAGGAGGAGGAGGAGGAGGAGGAAGAGGAGGGGGAGTAGGAGAAGGAAGAGGGGGACTTGGAGGAGGAGGTGGAGGAAGGTAGGGAGGTTTAGGACTTTGCATGTTTACTTTCATTCCTGAGGGGAAGGGGCCGAGTGGCGGATGGGTGTGGCGGTCTTTGTGGTTGAGGTGGGGTTGGTAGTGGTCAGGGTTCGAGGATGGGGGGCTAGGGTGGGGTTGGTCTTGGTGGTTGAGGTGGTGGAGGAGGTGAGCTTGGAGGACGAGGGGCGAGGGGGAGGTCGTGGTTCGAGGGTGGCGGGGCTAGGGTG
>NC_082383.1:20127341-20165921 GCF_031168955.1 Gadus macrocephalus
TTTCCCTCTCTGTCCCCCTACTCTTTCTCCCTCCTCCACTCTCTCCCCCTTTCTCTCTCTCTCTTCCCTCTCTGTCCCCCTACTCTTTCTCCTCCTTCTCTCTCCACCCTCTCTCTTCCTCCTTCTATTTCACCCTCCTTCTCCTCTCTCTCTTCCTCCTCTTTCTCCCTCCTTCTCTCTCTCATCTCTACCTCTTTCTCCCTCCCCCTCCTTCCCTTTCCCTCCCCCCTCCTGCCCCCCCCCCCCCCCCCCCCCTCTCTCTCGCAGGAATAAAAAACAAAAGCAAAACGGTTCCCTAATCCTGAGTGTTTGCTGAGCCTGGATGACATCAGACACCGCGACAATCAAAGCAGTTCTTCCCTCCTCTCCCCCTACAGCTCTCTATGGGCACCTGAGGGTGCAGGGAGGCAGCGGGGGGGGGGGTTAGGGGTAGGGGGGGGGGGGGGGGGGTGCAGTAAAAGCGGCCCGGAGGTTAAGAGTGACAGACGATGCGGAGGCCCGTGCCAGTAAGAAAAGCGAGAGTGGTCGTGTCAGACATGCGGACTCCGCCGGCGTGATGGATGGCGAGGGGTTAAGATGGATGAGGCGGGGGTCTGTCTGAGAGCCGTGTTGTCCCAGGGCCCCGCCGCCGCCGCCGCTTGTCTTCCCTCTCCGTATCAGAGGGCAAACTGGAGTTTGTTTACCCTGCCTCGCAGAGTGATTTAGAGGCCGGCCCCGCGAGCTCAGGGACGGGCAGCGTGGAGGTATGCCTGGCCGCAGGGCTCGGCTCGGGTTTCCAAACAAGCCTTTGAAATCGGCAACCTAGCCTGGGCCTGGAGGGGGTTCTGGGGCCGGGGAAGGAGAGGCTTATGGGGCTCTGATCCTGGAGGGTTCCTCCGGGCCGTGCCAGGCCAGACGGAGCAGTCCCAGGCCAAACCAGGCTGTTGCCGAACCAGGCCAAACAGAACCAACTCACGCCAAACCAGGCCACACAGAACTGACTCATTCAGACTGAACAAACTCATGCCAAACCAGGTCAGAATGAACCAACTCATGCCAAACCAGGCCAAATATAACCAGGCCATATAGAACCAACTCATGCAAACCAGGCCTTGCCTAACCAGGTTACACGGAACCAAATCATGCCAAACAAGGTCAGACCGGAACACCCATTCTATGCCTGGACACAAACAGATTAAGGCCAAACCAAACCAGGCCAGACACAGCCAGGCGGTGCCAAACCCGGGTCCAAACACATTCTGGGTCAGCTGTGAAGCCTCGAGGCTCATTCGGGGTCTTCCTGGGGTTTGCAGACAGAGGGAAACCTTGGGTCTCCAGACGCTGAAACAAAAGCCTCTCATGGGAGGAAGAAGGACTGGATAAGTGTTGGGCAGGAGTCGCCATCGCTGGCATGTGTGTACCACGGGGAGGGGCTGGAGAGGCTGCTGTATGAGGACCTGGGTGGGGTCAGTCCCTTTCAGCCTCACCTGCAGTCAGGTGTTCATGAGGAGATGGGGGAGGCTAGGTTTAGGGTTGGATTTAGTTTTAATATTTACAGCAAACTTGGGGGATACACTCTATACATCCAGGGTCTGTGTCTATGTGTGTGTGTGTGTGTGTGTGTGTGTGTGTGCGCGCGTGTGTGTATGTGCATGTATATGTGTGTGCGTTTGTACATTTGTGTGTGTGTGTGTGTGTGTGTGTGAGTGCATTTGTGATTTTGTTCATTGCGTGTGTGTGTGCCTGTGCATGTTTGCGTTTGTGTGTGTGTGTGTGTGTGTGTGTGTGTGTGTGTGTGTGTGTGTGTGTGTGCCTGGGGGTGGGATTACACTGTCACACTAGTCCGCGGTGTTTATGCATACCGGGGGGAGAGCGAGAGCCGGGGTGTCGCGCGACTGTTTACTCCGACTTATTTTGGGACGAAGAAGTCGGCCGGAGACTTCTGGAGAATCACGGAACGGAGGCGCTTTGTGTAACGTAATGATAACCACTGTCACTTAGTCATCCTGGGACAGAGAGACAGAGAGAGAGAGAGAGAGAGAGAGAGAGAGAGAGAGAGAGAGAGAGAGAGAGAGAGAGAGAGAGAGAGAGAGGGGGAAAGAGAGAGGAGCGAGAGAGAGAGAGAGGGGGAAAGAGAGAGAGCGAGAGAGAGAGAGAGAGAGAGAGGCAGAGAGAGAGAGAGAGAGAGAGAGAGAGAGAGGGGGAAAGAGAGAGAGCTGAGAGAGAGAGAGAGAGAGAGGCAGAGAGAGAGAGAGAGGGGGAAAGAGAGAGAGCGAGAGAGAGAGAGAGAGAGAGGCAGAGAGAGAGAGAGAGAGAGAGAGAGAGAGAGAGAGAGAGAGAGGGAAAGAGAGAGAGAGAGAGAGCGAGAGAGGGAGAGAGGGAGGGAAAGAGAGATGGGGAGAGAGACATAGTTTAATACATTGATGACCCGGCTAGGGGTGGTGGTGAAAGGCGGGGATGGATGGAGGAGGGAAAGAATGGGAGAGAGGAGAGAGGAAGGGATGAAGGAGGGAGGACGAGAGGGACTGGAGGAGGGAGATAGGGGAGTTAAAGGGCCCTGGGTTTCTTCTCAGCTGAATAACACACACACACACACACACACACACACACACACACACACACACACACACACACACACACACACACACACACACACACACACACACACACACACACACAATCCTTGATGTGTGACCTGTTTACCTGACATAACCCCTCCTGCCCCACATTGCCTCATTCATCCATTATTCTGCCCCGTCATTCATTCTTCCATGCAACCACTCATCCATTCATTCAGATATCTAGTCATCCATCTTTACTAAGAGGAAGGGGATGGTGGGAGTAGGAAGGGGGGAGGAGAGAGAGAGAAAGAGAGAGAGAGAGAGAGAGAGAGAGAGAGAGAGAGAGCGAGAGAGAGAGAGAGAGAGAGAGAGTGAGACAGAGAGAGAGAGAGACAGAGAGAGAGATGCAGAAAGGAGAGAGGCATGGAGAGACAATCAGATGGAAACAGAGGGAGAGAAAGAGGGAATGGAGGATGATCACATGATGGATGGGTAAGGAGATGAGAGAGAGAGAGAGAGAGAGAGAGAGAGAGAGAGAGAGAGAGAGGGAGAGAGAGAGAGGGAGAGAGAGAGAGGATTGTTGAATGAGAGGGAGAGAGAGGTAGAAAGAGAGATATTTAGGCGGGTGGGCTGGCAAATCAGAGAGAAACTATTTAGGGGAGAGAGCGAGAGAGCTGGAAAGAGACAGATAGAGAGGGAGAGATAGAGCGGCAGAGGGACAGAGCTGAAGACAGATGGAGGATGAAGGAGAGAGAGAGGGCACGGCGAGGAGAGGAGCTGTGGTTCTCATCTACCAGAGATGTGGATACGAGCACGGTAGATCTCCACAGAGAAAGATGAAAAGAGCACACGGAGAAGTGTGAAGTCGGGGGGTAGAGTCGTACGCTGACAAGACACATTTGGGGCTAGGACAGGATGTTATTGTCCTGGAATAGTTGCTCCTCCGGTATATGACTCGATTACCAGAACCAAGTGCCAATCTAGCAGCCGGATTATTCTGTCTGTGGTCACACTCGTTTTGCACATGTTTGTTTTTGGTTTGAAATACCCCCTCGGTACCGCAAGAGCCTGCATAACTCATTTCTGAGTCAACGGTAGCATCACCTCGTCCCGCCAAGAGACCCAGGGAGGCCTGCGGGGGGGGTGAGGCTGAGCCCCGGATCGGGCCACTCTGTGTGGGACACTGTGCTAGGCGTACCGGCGGCGAGCCAGCCAGTGGTGCGTCAGGGTGCTCCTCATCACACCACTGGTGTGGTGGACGTTGGAAGACTTTGAAAGAGGTGCAGGCCCATTGAGCGGGGGGTCTTGGTGCAGGTCCTTGAAGAGGAGTAGGGGGTCTTGGGGCAGAAGTAGCTCGTCTGGGTGCAGGTCCATGGAGTAGGAGAACTTCGGGGGAGAAACTGTTCTTTTGTTACTGTGAACTTTGGAGCAAAATTCCTCGTCTTTTTAACCAAATATCTTTATCGCTTGATTACAGAATTCCATAAGGAAGACATTTTGTGCTTCATGTCTTCTAAGTGTCTAATGGTTATTGCGTAATAATTATTTGTTGCCTTATTTGAAAGTCATTTTTATTTTGCACTTTTATTTACCTATTTTGTCTTGCTTTTGAGACTGAAGGCTAATTATGCAATGAATCAACTCATTTACAACACTGCCATCTAGTGGCCGGGGAGGACTTCAACACTGATGGTTCTAGGTCAAATGTAGGCCTCCCAAATTGTATTAATAAAACACAATTGGGCTAACCTTACTTAAAGACAACGATACCGTATGAGATTAGATTAGTGTCAGTAGGTTGTGATTATTCTTGCGCTTTTAATTTAGTCCTCTTTTAGTCTTTTTTTTTTATATATATATAATTGTCCGCCACATCTGTTGGGTTTTTTAAACTGGAAATTAATTTGAATGCCCCTCTGTAAACAAGCACGAAGAAAGCTACATTTTCTCCATATAGTGAAAAATTAAAGTGTTACCAATTATTAGATGAGGCAGTACATCTAAACAGGTATATAGCTTTCAATTTCTGAAAATAGGTCCATTTGATTGCAAAATGTGGGTGTTAGATATATTCAGAATGTGTGAAATTGTTTGTAGAGAACAATAACTGTCAGTTAACTGACCCGGTCATACATGTAACGTACAAAAATACACACAGTAGTACTATTTATTAGTATAGCATATGGAAAAAAAAGGTGACACAGCACATCTATCAAAAGGAGTCAACAAAAGCCTACCCTGACACTCTTTGAAATAAATAGTTTTGGAAGGAAAAAAATAACATTGAGATGGTTAGTACATGAACATACTTTAAAATACACAATAGCCTTCAGAGATGATTAATATCCATTACAAAAATATATTGACAGCTCAAATATTCAGTCGAACATAGCACTTCATGATAGTAGGAATCAAAACAATTTGTGTTTCTGAAAACCAGACGAGATGCCTGAGAACGGGTGTGTGATAGTCCAATGTGTCCAGCATCCCCCAACCCTTTGCAGAAGATTAATTTTGGGGTTTGACAGCGTGTTGCTTAAAAGCACTTCAGGAGGTACAGAGGTACAGAAGACAAACCATCCAACTATCTCGGGGAATTGAACACGGGTCATTTTTTTTTTTTACCCCTGAAACAAAATGCACTCCAACAACCCTCATGCCACCCTGCCATCCAACCTTGAAATCAACGCTCTGATGCTTTACACAGACAGAGAGGGTACTTCTCAGAGAGTACTTGACTGCACTTCAAACGGATGAGAAACACATAAACACGGCCTCAACTCGCTCCCTCACCCTTCAGTGTCTGGCCTTGAAAGCCAACCACCTGTAACAACCCCCAAACGTCTCTCCACCACCACCAGTTTCCGCAGCATCGCTCCCCTCTGATTTGCAGTGTTAGTTCAAGTGAACGAACAGTGAAGGGGAATTCACCGCCCCGCCGGCCCGGTGTGTTCCCCTTAACGTGGGGATGCTGAAATCTGAGCTTTCTTTGGGAGTTTACTCCTTTTGTATCGTTGGCTTTGAGGAGGGAGAGAAAGCCACAGAGAGCTTGGGAGGATTAGAGTTCAGAGGCAGGGGCTTTGTCGCAGAATCCCCCTCAACAAGGAGTACACCGGCGCTACTGTGGTTTCTGTCATGCTGCATCTACGACGCAAACACCATGGTGAGAGGAACCGTGGTCCACTTACCAACCGGTGTCGAAGTGCCCGAATCGGTTGGCAAACGTAACAAAAAACATCTTTAGGGTTTGCCATTTTTAATTTTACACAGGTTTGAAGATGTCGTGGGAAACGTTGCTTTGGGTTTGTTGCGTGTTTTTGGATGTCAAATCCAAAAGGAGCCCAATTAGTTCTTAATGTCTCTCTGATTGGGCCTGATATAAACTCCCTGGGGGTCCACCCTCACTTCCTCCCATCCTCCGCCTTTGTTCCGGAAAATTACCACTTTTACTAGAAGATAGTCAACACAGAGAGAGGTGTAGGTGTGTGTGTGTGTGTGTGTTAAATTCGGCCAGTACCACGTCTTATCAGGTTACACTCGGGGGTGAACCGCAGATACTTTATCTCACTCTCCCCATGAGTGAAACTACCTTCTTTTTTTTATCTCTGCTGGCTGCACAGAGGAATCTCAACTCTCTTTTTGAAGCAACAAGACAAGATAAGGGCAAGCATCCACAACGCGTATGGTTTCTATAGTAACTATGTTTTCTTTTTTTTTTTACTCTCTTCGATAAAAAAAAAGGGTTTCAAGTTTAGAAAATATATCATGATTGCTGGAGGTTCTCTGCTGGAACGAGAGCAGAGTACATCTAAAGCCAGAAGAAAGCAGAGAAAGTCGCTGGAATGGTTGAAAAAAAAAAAGAATTATTGTCGTTGGACTATCTCGCAGAAGTCCATACATATATTTAACCAATCATCTGCAGTAGTATTTGGGAATTTGATAAGGAAACAGTCAAATACATTAAGTTTATAACGAACAAGTCGGAAGGGGTGATGACCAATACATTTTCTGTTGGCCATTTTGGCTCAAACTTAAATAAATTAATACACCAAAAAAATAAAAAAAAGCATATGACTGGTGTCCTCAGATGGTGTTCCAGCTATTAACAGAATATATACAGTTACACTAGGATTGGGCCTTGTTGTGGTCTTCATTGTGTGGAATCTCTTCCTCTGCATGTTCTCCCAGGCCATTATGCCGAACTGAAATTCCTACTGACCCACAACAAAATAAACGGATGTCGTGGGTGGAAGTTCCCACTCTGGCACTGCAGCCCAAGGAGTAAGCAAATTTCACAAAAAATATATAATTTCGTACATGATAAACTCCACTTAGTAATTCAGGGAGTCACCTCCCTTAACCTGCCATCATCCACGCTGATCACAGTCCCAGAATGAACACAGATGCCTGGCAGTGGGAAGCCTTCATCTGCCAACTGGCCACGCCTGTGTTTGAGCGAACAAACTGCCGTCTCCCCAATGCTCTTCTTTATCATTCCTCTGTAGCACTCCACTGCAGTTGTGACAATATTACAACCACCACAGCAGCCAATTGCTTGATTACTGCAATCGCACCGTACACCGTTGCCGTGACTATTATCTGCATACTGTGGTTATCGACTTTCGTACAGCCAAAAACTCAGAGCCCAGACTTTTGGAGTCGATGCTAGAATGCCAGCGTGCGGTCGGTCTCAGCCTGATCTGCTGTCTTGTAGTGCAGCTCTGTCTTGCAACAGCTAGTTAGAGCTCGTCTGCTAAGACAGGTCTTAGTAAAAAAAGAAAGGATTTAGATCCCTTTAAGTCGGTTTGACTCCAAATGATATAAAAACAAAAAGGTCTAGCTTAAAAGTACACAAGTTGCCCTACAAAATGTTTTCCTTTAAACATCAGTCAAGAATATTTATAGAGAGAGAGAGAGAGATGGAGAACGGCTAGAAAGAGAAAGCATATCTACAGCCTAGCCCGACGGTAGCTGGTCTTAATCAACACTCTACAAACCTACACAAATGTTAAATGTTTACAGGATTTGCATTACCGCAGCCCTCGGTGTATATCAACACTAAAAATGTACAGTGCTTGAGTGTCCCCCCCCCCCCCCCCCCCACAAGGCAGATTTCGGAGGTCTAAGTGCGGGGACCTTCTTGAGGTCAGAAGGTGGGTGCCTCGCCTCAGTAGTTCCTCATGTTGAAGAAGCCCACGCTGGTGGGGGACTCCTTCACCGTGACGGTGACCAGGTTGGCCGTGACGTCCGTGACGAACACGTGTTCTATCAGGCTGCGCGTGGGCTTCCACTCCTGGCTGCTCTGGAGCGAGATGGAGAGGTCCTGCTGGCCGCTGCCCGGGAAACACGAGTCCTGGTCCGAGTCCGAGCTGCTGCCCTCCTCCCCTGTGCTCGTGCCGCTCTTGGGCTGCTTGCCGCCGCCGCCGCCGCCATCTTTGCCGGCGGCGGTCGCGTCCCGTTTACCCTGAACAGTCGTCGCCGCCGCCACCGTTTCCGTTTTCTGCGCGTCCCCCTTGTCCGTCCTGCTCTGGGCCCGGCCGGCGAGCCTCTCCCCTCCGTTGGAGCCCGCCTCGCCCCTCGGCCTCACCTGGGCCGCCCCGGGCTGGCTCTTGCGGGGCAGCGACCCGGCCGGGGAGACGGGGGTCTGGGCGCAGCTGGGCTCCTGCCGCTGCCCGGCCACAGGCTTGCCCCCTGGGGTCGAGGCGTTCCTGAGGCCCTGTGCGGGAACGGTCGGGGCCTCTGGAGCGCTGCTTCCCCCCGGCGGCGGTTTGCGGCCGCTCTGGAGGTTCAGAGGCTGGAGGCCGTTGGCTTGGCCGTTAAACGAGGACGAGGCTTTGCCGGCCTGGAGCCGTTGTAGAGCTGGCGACGCGGGGGCGTCGGGCTTCCTCTGTCTGAGGGGAGAGCCCAGAGGGGGCTGCGCCGAGCCTTGTGGCGCCCGCTTGGGGGCGTTGACGCTCAAAGAGGCCACTCCTTTGGATTTATTCCCGGCCAGACCCGGCACGCCGCTCGCAACGGAGACGGACAGTTTAGCGTCGGCGCTGTTCCTGTTCTGGCCTGATCGGTTCAGGGACGGAGAGGCGGGCTGGGCCGCCCTGCTCGCCAACCCCAGGGGGCTTGTGGGGGTCTGACTGGCCCCGGCTGGACTGAGGGCGCCCCTGTTCGCTCCACCAAGCTGTTCCCTGGGGGAAGCCCTCGGGTAGCCCGGGAAGGAGAAGCCGGCCGGGTGTGCAGGCTTCCTGATGGCGCCCGGCGGCTCTATCGCCATGGGTTCCCTGGAGGCGATCTTGCGGAGGCCCTTGATCGGCTGGAAGGTCCGGAGCTCCGGGGAGGCCTGGGGTTTCCGACCCCGTTTCTTAGGGGGCTCCTGCTTGGCCACGACGATCTGGGCCTTCTTCTGAGGCCCCGGGTGAAGCTCTCGCGTCCGGACGCCGGGGCTCACCGGTTTGGCGCTGTCATCATCGTCATCGTCGTCCTCGGAGGAGGAGGAGGAAGAGGAGGAACACGAGGAGGAGTCGGAGGATGAAGACGAGGAGCTCGAAGAAGAGCTGGACGACTTGGTGGCCTCAGCGTTGATCTCCTGAGGGGAGAGAACGACCGAGATGAGCGTGAGACGGAGATGTTTCTCCTCAAATAACAAGAGAACTTGGGCCTAACATTCACCCATTAATGCACACATTCACACACTGACTGCAGAGTCAACCATGCAAGGAGACAGCTCGTGAGGAGCAGTTAGGGTGAGGCGTCTTGCTAAGGGACACCTCGACAATCGGACTGTGTGTAGAAGCTTTGGAGTAGGCCTCCCAGCAAAAAGGCTCTGGGTTCGATCCTAAAGAAACTGTCCTGTATGAATTCAAAATAAGTGGCTTCGGATGACAGTGTCTGCTCAGAGTCTCAACAGTAAACGGTCGTCAGTTAAACAGCCTCGTTTCCATGCCTGGGTATCACAGAAGATGACATAAACAATTAATTTGTTTTGTTCCATTTACTTACAACAACTTTCCGTGGCCTTCCCCTGGGTCGTTTCCCTTTCTTGCACATGATCTGCTCCTTCTCCTGCTCTCTGTTGAAACAAAACCAAAACAACCGTCTAAAAATTGTCCGCCCGTCAACTTTTGTTCAAAGCTTGTTGTTTAACGTAATGCATGTTCGTGGCAGCAGGGGAACCCCGGCCTGTCAACTGAGGCCACCGAGCCATCCGTGGAAACTCACTCACTCATTAGCACACCGTCTACCGAGTTTAATGCCGCCGTCAGGGCTGAGAGACAGACAGAGGAGCGGCAAGAGGGGAGAAGTCACAGCGACAATGGGGCCGGATTATGCAGCCTTTAGCATGAGAATACCGGCGAGTGTGTGTGTGTGAGCACGCGGGCCAGTCACGTGCGGCCACTCGGAGAGAGGCCGGCTGAACGCAATCAATTAGCATCTGCTCAAGTGTTGTCTGGGCCGAGCGTGCCGCGAATGAGTAAACAAAGGAAGGGCTCACTTCTTGTTGAACGCGGCCAGCAGTCGGGGGTCAAGGATGTTTTTCTGAGGCTCCCAGCTGTTGTCCCTGGCGGGGGAAAAAAAAATAAGTTGGCATTATTATAAAAAGGTCACCCATTTGTTCCAGCACAACAAAAAACAACCACACACACAAGTGTTTTGTGTGTGTGTGTGTGTGTGTGTGTGTGTGAGAAACAACTAATGTGGCATTAATTAACCCCCCTCCCCGCCCGCCCGCTTCCGTCCCAGAAGTCCCTCTAATAATTAATCAGTATTAATTACAGAGGTACACAGGTTGAGGGTGGCGAGGGGAGCCGTGGTTCTACAGGTGTGGAGGTCTGATTACATGCAGTCTCTAGGGGGCCGTATTCATTTATTATAGAAAAGACGGCTTATCATTCCCTGCCCCGATAGTCGACGAGGCTCCTTTACCAGTAAAAACCGCCGCGAATCGGCAGGGATTCAGCGTCGACTCTCACCGCGCTACTTTCAGGGACTTTTAACTATTGACGATATAATCAGTGACCTTTTGGAGTTCAGGTGATTTTTCACAACGCTCTGTATGCATGTTGACCATGTTAATCGGGATGCTCTGTCGTTGACACACACACACACACACACACACACACACACACACACACACACACACACACACACACACACACACACACACACACACACACACACACACACACACACACACACACACACACACACACACACACACACACATTGAATACCCCGTTCAGGGGAAAGCTAGCCAGTGTGAAATAGTATCGTGTTTTGGATCACAGCAGCTCAGAGCCGCATCAGTTTACGCAGACCTCTCTGTCCCAACGGTTGTGAACATTACTAAGAGTTAAAGTACATTAAAATACAACTGTTGAAAGTATATATTACACATGTGTGATAGACAACGTTTTTTTTATGGAGTCTCCTGTTTGTGTATGATTTAAGTCATTCTTAAATAATAAGACTCATTTCCCCCCCTCAGATTATCCACCAACCACCTGTTATGTTCTGATAAGTAATCACCAATCACTAATGCATAATTGAACAGCTTTCTCCCCCCGCCACACACGTACAAAGGACGCTTGAAAAGGCCTACACAACTGTTGGTTTGGCAGGCAGAAGCACAGACGGGGTGGGGGGGGGAACTACAACAACAATGTAGGGGTACAAAGAAAGGGCATCTCGGGGGGCGGGGGGAAGCAGGGGAGCAGCTGACCGCGTCGAGACCATCCGAACCAAACAACTTAAGACTTAATTATAGGAGGCAGACCTGAACCACTACATATCTATATACGAGGATTATTTATGTTAACCATCGTCATCATAACAATCGTGGCTTTAATGAAAGTGTTGTTCAGTCACTTTGTTTTTGCCCAATAGACTAACCGTGTTAGATCAGGTAAGGTATTAACTAAATATCACATCTTAATCCCACTTAAATAGGCTTTGAGTAGTTCCTGTGGCGGTTTACGATCGACCGTGGAGCAAAACGCAGCCCACGGGTCCAGACTTTGGGTATAAACTTTCAAAGGAAAGGAACAAAAGAAAGTGGGGATGAACCACGGTGGCGCGGTGGGTCCCACGCCATCGCGCTGCACAACGCGTCTTTTTTTATAAAGTAAACCCGCCGCCGTCTGTCTCTCCTCGCTGCGCAAAGTTGTTTTATTCACTGTGCGCAACACGCTACTGTTGTTTTCGTTGTTTTGCAACACCACCATCACCACCAGCCTACTACTTACTTGGATGACCATCCCCTCCACTTCACAAGGAACTCCAACTTTCCCTGCGAAATAAAAACATACAATAAGAATAGAAAGACACAATAAGCAACCAATAAACCACATCAGATGTGTTCAAACATCATCTGACCTTCTTCAGCCGCTTGTTCAGGATGCACTCAGCGTCGTAGACCTGCTCCCCGACGGCGCTGAGCTCTTCCATGTTTGTCTTCACTCTCTTCACTACACCAAAGTGTTCTTCATTGTCAGGAGGAGGACGGAGAGGCGGGTCGACCCGGGGTGGCAGTTCGGTGAGGTTTGTCCCTCAACGGCTGCCGTCGTCCCTGTTTTTTCGCTTCTCAAATACATCAAGTTGTGTCTTGGAGGGGTAATTAATATTTATGGAGGAAGATAAGGCATCCATTGTTCGATGGGTAAGAATAAGTTCAATATTCCACCCAGCGATTTTCAGGCCTACATTTTTTATGAATGTTAATTCCATTTTTAAATGATTAAACAAGAAAGCAAACCACAATTACAAACTTAACTTGATTTATTTATTCTTTAAAAATGTATGTACAGGCACGGATACATTGCATACACATACAACACAAGCTCGATTTAAAAAAAGAAAGCCAACCACAATAATAAAATTAATTCATTCTTTAAAAAAAAGTTCTTTAAACAGGAACAGACAATTGCATACACAGAACACACAGGAGCAGTTTACATCGAGTTAACATCGAGCAGTTAACTCGATGTTTCAACAGCCATACGAGACAGCGCCTGTCATCAGCACTGCGCGTGACCCAGCCGGCAATTAAACACGCGTGCCCTTGCGACCGCAATTAAAGGGGTGATATCATGCTTTATAAACTTTTCCCTTTGCGTAAGACTGTTATATGACGTAGGCTATGTATACATACATGTTTTACTTCTGCTAAACTAAAACAATCTGAGCGCGAGCCAGGGGGAGGATTCGCGCCCCCCAAAGGAACGCACCTCAATAAGGATCGTGAAACAGCTAGTTTTTCAAAGACGCTGAAATTGGTTTTGCAGAAATTAACAGTGTGAGAATAAGGTGTATTTCTAATATACAGGTATGTAAACCTATTTTGGTAGTAGGCTACCCCCCCCCACCCCCAATGCATTTATTAACCCTGAAAAAAGCATTATATGGGATCTTCAGGCGAGGCCTCCTCAGTGTCAGCATGTGGAGGGTGATGAACTCCGTGTGAGGAAGGCTCAGAATGTGGTGGCATTTGTGTTTTCCATGTCCAAATCAGGGCCGTTCGATCTGAAATAGACATAAATATGCATGGATATGAAATATAGCCTACATACATTTCTTCAATTCGCCACATCCATTTGGAAGCATGTGTGTCTTTTGAATTGAATGTTAGTTATTGTGTTGGTAGTCGGGCCTCATATTTTACTTATTTAATTGTTTAGCAATGAATTGAATTAGAAATGATTTGTAATTTTTGGTAGAAATTGTCATGCCAAAGCGTTTGTCATGATGTGAGATGTGGCAAAACAAAGTTGAGTTTTTTTTGGACGTTGGTTTTTTGAAATTTACATTTCTCCAAATAACTTGTAGGGTCTCAAAATGGCGGAGTAACGGTTACAGCTAACGATTATAAACTCGCGAAGAGCTCGAAGTACAAGGCCCGACTAAAAACAGAGCTAAAGTACATCTCGGCTACATTACGATATTGTCCCGGTACTGTTGCTAAACTAAAGCGAAATATAAATTCAAATTAAAACATTTGAGGTGTGGAATAAGCAGGGATTTAACTTATGTCTGACTATCTGTTGGAGGTCGACCACTTACCCTCGGTCTTCATTCCTGCTCTTGTAGACTTTAACCGACACCAGGATGATGAAGACAACGGCCAGGAACCCGACCACCGCCGCCAGACCCGTTACCGCCATCTCCATGGTACTCATCACCCCAGGGTTATCTGACGGTCATAAACACAGAATTAAACACTGAATAGGAACAAAGGGAATATAATAAAAGTGTAATTCTTAATTTAAGGTATTCTTTCCAACCAAAATGGTCATATTGATCTGTCTACCCTAATAATTTGTAAATATAATTCTGTTATCTCTTCTTTGGTTTTCCTAAAGAACAATTTCAGGTAGTACTTGTCTTTCATGGCTCCCAACTGAAAAAGTTTCCCGTTCCCTGACCTAAACAACACAACAATGCTTGTAAGAATGTTCTAGACACAAGGCCATTCTATCCAAACAAGAAACAGAGATATGGTGCCAGGTCAGCCTATATAGGCCTAGAATTAAGAGCACTGTGTTCACTCTAGTTAAACATACATTTATTTACATCCTCGATCATACTCTGCTAACAACCCCGTAAATAGACCAACAACTCAACGCGGACGTCAGAACGTCACATTTACTGTTCCCTCGTGGTACTTTAAAACTCTTCAAAGGAACAAAGCGCGGTTGTCTTTGAGCACAACGCCCTTGGTACTGCAACTCCCCCCCTCCCCCCCTCTCTAACCTACATTACCACCGCATCCCTTCCCGCGGTATCTTTCAGACGCATGCCGACTTAAGCGATGATGGATGAACGGTGGGGCAACGAAGGAGCAGCTGTTGCGCTGACACACTTCGGCGGGCCGCTGGGAGGAGCGGTGCACCGTGTAAGTTGTCAGCTCACCCTCGCCCGCAGAGGAGACCAGCATGTGTTGGGTCGCGTTCAGGTGGCCGTTGTTGACCTCGGGTCGGATCCCCAGGATGTGGCACATCAGGGGGTAGATGTGCACCGTCTCGAAGGGCCCCACCTTCAGGTTCTTCCGGAAGACGGGACCCGCGGCCCGGAAGAAGGGCTTCATGTCCAGGTTGTGGTTGTCGAAGCCGTGCTCTCCCTTGTTTGCCTGCACTGGGAGGAACTGGAGGAGAGACAGGACGGGGTAAATGGTAAGTGGACTGCATTTATAAAGTGCTTTCTAACCATTGGCGGCTCAAAGCGCATTACAACATTGGCTAACATTCACCCATTCATGCACACTTTCACACATTCACACACCGGAGGCGGTGACAGCAAGCTTGTCGGGAGCACTTAGGGTGAGGCGTCTAAACAGGGACACCACGCTGGGGATCGAACTAGCAACCTTGTAGTTACCAGCCAACCCGCTGTTCCTCCTGAGCCACATGCCGCCCCAGTAGTGGGGACTAGGACTGTGTCACAGTTTCATCTGCTGTCTGGATGCACTATATTTCACTTTTGAATAATCAAGTGGGCATTAAGAGGCAGCAGGCCATCAGTGGTCAAACGGCGCAGCGCTCCACTTCAGACAGCAGAGAGCGCTGTTGGCCTACTCAAAGTATTACAGGGGCACATTCTGTCGCTATTGTATAACATGCCACCTTGAAACCCGTTATCAGCCATCAACCGCCAGCAAGCCCCGTTTTAAAAAATGCTGTTCTGGTATTATAATTTGTTTTATGGACATGCTATTCAACCTTTCAGTGCACTTCTCGGTGAATCAGTGGTTAATGTGTAGTAACGTAACATGGAATCTTATCAATGTACACAGGTGGATCCTGATAGCATCTTAATCTCATAATCTCGTAAGAGCGGTTGATTAACATCGCACGTTACGCAACTCCTGCTGTCACAAGGTTGTCCCGGTGTCTCTGGTTTAAACCGAGGGGCTTTAAACTAAGAGGCCCTATCAGCTATAGGAGATAACCCAGGAGATACCGGAGAGATACAGTAGATAGCGTGCTAGCGTCCCGGCTAGCAGCGGCTTAAAGAGTAGATTCTCTCTGCTTAGCCCACTTCATCACCAAGCCATGTAAGGGGAGCCCCCTGCTTTATTTAGCCGCGGCGGCGAGGAGTTCACTGATCATTTCCTGTAATCTACTGTTCCCTCTGTTCTGATTCGACGGCTCACGGCGTCGAGTGATGCGGTAGCTTTTCGGTTGAAGTAGACGAGTTTAGCAAGCCAAATGTATATGCTAATTTCTTGCTTCTTTTTCTGGGGGAGAGAGGGGTGGGGGGGAGAGGGGGGTGTACGGGTCCCCATAGAGCTCCATCGAGCGACTGAGAGCATGTCATCAGCTAGGGCTGGGATTATCCCGGAGGAATGTGCAAATGCACTTGATTAAAACTGTAATGCGCCCGGATTATCATTTAACTCCTTGTTGCAGTCTCATCACTTTTAATTTTTTCGCAGTTTTTCCTAGAGTAAAAAAAATCAACCGACTGACTGGCTCGGTGAAGGCAATTTCTATGCTTATCTTTTCAATGCAACAGACGCGTAGATTTAAGAAAAATTGTATTTGCCTCATAATCAAATTTGAGGCTTACCTAACTGGCTTGCGAGTATATTTTTATGGTAGATTAACTGTCAATCAATATCCTGCATTCCATTGTGTTTCAAAACGCACCCATTATCTCTATGGGCCTGACACACATCTCTGTGTCTTCTCATGAACTGCCCAAATCGTATCCCATGGCTGCCTCCTAGGGCGGTATGATTCACCTACGAGGTGAATGATGTGTTGGTGAATTCTCTGAACCTCACCTTCCCCGCCCCCCCTCTCACCACGGTTGAATCCCCCCCCCCCCCCCCCCCCCCTGACCCGTCCACCCCTTCCCCATCACCACCACGCCACCTGTGTCAGAAATCAAACAGCCCTCTCACCCCGTTGAGGAGGTAGCCCTGGTCAGCCCACAGTACGATGGGCAGGATCCTCTCGTGGTTGGAGAAGTGCATCCGTGCGGGCATCTCCTCCTTCTTGTAGACGTTGAGGTGCGGGTGTGCGCCCTTCAGCGCGTTGTACACCTTGTCCAGCATGCCGGGCTTGGGCAACAGCATGCCTGAGGGCCCGTAGTCCAACAGCTGGAAGGCCACGTCCTTGAAGGAGAAGCCCGGGATGTTGGACAGTATGATCTGGTTGATCTCGCTCTTCTTGAACAACTGGGTCATGCCGTGGTCGGCGGTGATGATCACGTTCAGGCGGTCGCTGAGGCCGTGGCGCTCGGCGGACGCCCGCAGGTAGCCCACCGCGCGGTCCACCTGCGCCACCATGGTCTTCCTCTGGGGCGAGTCGGGGCCGAACTTGTGGCCCACGCCGTCGGGCTCGCCGAAGTACAGCGATACGAAGTCCAGGTCGTCGGGGCCGAACCAGCCCATCACCTTGTCGATGTTCACCCGCCAGGCGGTCTCGTTGCCGTAGTTGTAGAAGCGTGGCTCCACCTCCCTCACCATGGCAACCTCTCCCTGGTAACTGGCTGCTGTGCCCGGGAAGTGGAGGGAGCCAGCTTTCAGGCCCTGCGAGGCAAGCCAGATGAGATGTGACACGCGCTCGCGTGCGCGTGCAGACACACACACTCGTCGACGCTCTCACAGAGACACTAGCAGACACACACACACACACACTCGTAGACCCGCTCACACACGCAGACAAACACACAGACACTAGCAGACAATAGCAGACACACACACACACACACTCGTAGACCCGCTCACACACGCAGACAAACACACACAGACACTAGCAGACAATAGCAGACACACACACACACACACTCGTAGACACGCTCACACACGCAGACAAGCAGACGAACACAGACACTAGCATAGACACACACACTATCAGCCACACACACACACACACCCCTCCATATTCCAATAGGTGGGCCAACGTGCATGCAAAACAAGAGCTACTGGACGTGCACCTGCAGCCGGTCTGAGTGTAGTGTATCATGTAGTGTACGCTACTGTGAGCCCATTGTAATTCTACAGACAGCGGCCCAGCCATGCGTTCGCCAGCAGCCCAGAACCGTGTCTTATCTCTGTGATAAAAAGGGGAGAGCGGTTCAAGGAACAGACCTGTCTCTGGGCTGTGATCCAGATGGGCAAGGAGCCGTTGTCCCACCAACCGTCCACAAACTGGGTGGGGTAGTAGGCCTTCTTCTCGGAGGTGGTGGTGTTGAACCACATGTTGTGGATCACCCCATGGTTCTCGATGTAGAGCCCTGGAGGGGGGGGGGGGGGGGGGGGGGGGGGAAGAGAGAGAGAGAGAGAGAGAGAGAGAGAGAGAGAGAGAGAGAGAGAGAGAGAGAGAGAGAGAGGTTTAGTCACGGGATGACTGGCGGTCAAGTTCTTAAGAACAACAATGGAGATTAGGAGGAATATGATTTCAAGGACGTTTTTTAAATTCCCTTTTATTTTTTAAAGTGGCTGATGGTGATTTTCAAGTCCAAGTAAGGAGACGAACGGGGTTTGTTCTTTGGACACCACGAGAATAATCGTCTTAGTGGAGGGGGGATGAGTGTGGACCATGGGATTTTCAATTACAAACTAATTCGCTTTTCCTGAGGCTTCTTCTCGTCCAGAAGTGGGAACAAGCCTTTACATCAAGCTGGCTTGCCTTGATCAAGTAGCGCTTAATGTAAGGTAGCCATACATGTCCCCCTGCGCTCCATATGAACCAAGTATGAATACACAACGGAATAGTGTCCATGGCTGGAGCATGGCCTCGTTAGGTATGCTGCCGCTCTTAAACAACCCCGGATGAAACCGACGAGACGACACAATAACGTAGCAATTAACGGCAAGTGCTTGGCACTTGTCCCTATGAACTTCCTTACTGTACCAACAGCGATGAATAGTTTCTCCCTCTTCTGACAAATGTGATTATTGTAAGTCGCTATGGATAAGAGCGTCTGCTATATGTACATTTAAATGTGCAGCAAGCAGAATTTAAAGTTTGCTTTAAACTTTGTGAAAACAAAGTTTTCACAATGTGTTACGTGCATTTTAGTCTGCATGCGAGGCTGCATTCGATGCTACGTTTGAGACTGCGTGTGAGGCTGCGTGTGAGGCTGCATGTGAGGCTGCATGTGAGGCCGGAGGTACCCACCTGTCAGCAGTGTGAAGTGTGTGGGGCTGGTGATGGTCAGGTATGGCGGCGTGACGTACTGCGCCTTGACGCCATCCCGGGCCATGGCGTCCAGGTTCGGCGTGTCCACGTCGCGGTCGTAGTCCCAGCGGAAGCCGTCGAAGGAGATGAGCAGCACCTTCTGTCGTGGCGACGGGGAGCGGTCCTCCGCCAGCGGGGTGGCAAGGGCCAGCGCGGTCAGGGCGATGCACGGCAGGGCGAGCGACAGCAGCATGTCTCGGCGTGGCGGACGTCTCAGCAAAAATAACATGGTTGTGAAAGGTGTTATCAAGGTGTATGTATTGAATAATTTAGACCCGCCAGGCCCCGCCTTTCTCTCTCTCTCTCTCTCTCTCTCTCTCTCTCTCTCTGTCTCTGTCTCTGTCTCTGTCTCTGTCTCTGTCTCTATCTCTCTCTCTCTCTCTCTCTCTCTCTCTCTCTCTCTCTCATTCTCTCTCTCTCTCTCTCTGTCTCAGCGGTGGTGAACGGACCTCGGAGCAAAGTTGAGTGTTATCTTATCTCACTGGCACGTTCCGCACATTTCTACCGATGTGTTTATGTACATGGTTCGTGTTCATGGTTCTGTGATTCGCCATGACTGGCAGGTTTGGATTCATCTAGTGTGTGAGTGTGTATGTGTCGGTGGATATGTATCTGTGCGTCAATTTGTCTGTCTGTTATCTTTATGTGTTGGTGTGTCTGTGTGTAGATATGTACAGTATATCTCCCGGTCTGCGGGCATGTCTGTCCACCTGTCCGTTAGCCAGAAGGTCGCATGAATCATTGACGGAGGAATACAGCTCTCGCCGCACACATCACCTTGAGCTGGCACACCACTCTATCGATCCGACGCGTGTGGGACCCGTGGAAAATTAGACCCCTAAGTCCCTTCATTTGGGATTACCGGGCCACGCGGGGACGCCCTAATGGACATATTCATTTTAATAACTCTGACGTACCTTTTTACCCTCGGGGCGATCCGCTAAACATTCCCTGGCATCTGCATTGATTTAAATCAATTTATTTAGCCACGGCCAATAGCTGGGGCCGGTGGAGATGTAGCGAGGCAACCCCTTATCTTTGATCATGTTTCCATTTTCACCTCTCCACCTGACAGAGGATTCGCCTCGAATGCACGAGAGTCTTTATCGAGTGTTCAGCCATCACATTTCTTGAGAAACCTCTGCTTCAGCTCAGCTCTTTCATGCGTGTGTGCATGCGTGTATGTGTGTGCCTATAGGCGTTTGTGTGCGAATAGGTGTGTGTGTGCGTGTATAGGTGTGTGTGTATAGGCTTGTGTGTGAGCGCATATAGGGTGGGTGTGTGTGTGTGTGTGTCCTTGGCAGTTCAAGGGAGAAGTTTAATCTGCGTGGAGATAAGTGGTAATATTCACCGGCTTTCATTTACTTTATACATATTCATGAGAGACCGGTCTTGTGTTAGCGCTGGGGATGCGTGGACCGTCAGCAGAATTTTGGAGTGTTTTGGACGGTCGGTACCACAGGGAGGTCTCAGATCTCAGCTGTGAGAACTCGAACACACACACACACACACACGCGCACACACGGAGAAGACACAGAAACTGAGGACAAGGAAAACTTAAGGTGACCCCCTCACTCAATTCTGCAGAACTATTATCTTGAGGAAGAGAAACAAAATGGTGTCTTCCCTGCCTCCCCAACTGTACTTTATCCAATCTACTTTGGCACAAAGACTACCCTGTCATGACAATCTAGGCTCCAGGTTAGGGTGCAGGAAAGGCCCAGATGATTTCCGGGTTTTCGGTCTACCTGTAGGCAACCTTGACCAAGATACAGCCCAACTGCTCATTAGTGACTCATATCTTATAGCGTATGATAAGATACGACAATAATGACCATTGAATGTTTTTTATAGCAGACGCTTATCTTAAGCGACAACTATTTGTCAACTTAAGCAAACTTTCTCTCCCACAAACAGACATACGCAGGCCCAAGCAGACGATTAGGGGGCTTTAAATTACTTTATCTGTATCGAGAAATTCAAAAACACACAAAGCAGAATATTGTTTCGAGACAAATGCATATTAGACCGCATGCATACAAGTAAAACTTGAAGCGGACCCACGTCATTTGTATAGCATTACGCTACATGTGCGCTTTATGCATATATCGTCACCCGTTTTTCATCTGTCTTTGAACCCCTTCTTACCGCTGCCGCCCGCGCACACATCAACTTGATCAGCTCCCACTTACGCCAGGAGAGATTATTTAGAGATTATTAGATCACTCAAATTGAGTTTATAGCTCAACCCTCTCACAAATAATCAGTGACCTTATTAAGGCTGATGCGGCGGACAGTGTGGAGCTCCATGACTCTGTGTTAAGCCTCGAGCCTCCCCTGGGTGCTGCCTGCTATTGTTTGGACAGGATTTCTGGGCTATTTTTCCAAGCGTGCCACACCTGGACGCTGATAAATTAGGGTGAAAAAAACAGTTAGTTTAGGGAAACGGGGCCACTTTAGGTTCCAGAATTCCAATCTAATCTGTTCGCACTCTCTGTAAACATACAATTACTCTATGTAAACCGAAAGCACGTCACTAACAAAATGGAAAAATTGGTGTCTGGCGATGAGCCCATCAGAGGCCGTGGTTAGCCTCAGCGTTAAAGATGCATGGCTCACTGCATGGCTCACATTAAGTGTTTTAAACTGAACAATTAGCGTTTGTTTAATTTTAATTGTAACTAGAGTTTTTGCGCACGCAATGCACACGCTCAACCTCTAGTAGTAATCAAACCCATTGCAATAATGTGGAAACACCAGTCGATAATGTAACAAATTTCTGAGCGCATAATATAATAACATCTCATCTCATTTTCGACCGCTTATCCGGGGTCGGGTCGCGGGGGGAGCAGCTCAAGCAGGGGGCCCCAGACTTCCCTTTCCCGGGCCACATTGACCAGCTCTGACGGGGGGATCCCGAGGCGTTCCCAGGCCAGTGTTGAGATATAATCTCTCCACCGAGTCCTGGGTCTTCCCCGAGGTCTCCTCCCCACTGGACGTGCCTGAAACACCTCCCAAGGAAGGCGCCCAGTGGGCATCCTTACCAGATGCCCGAACCACCTCAGCTGACTCCTTTCTAAGTAAAGGAGCAGCGGCTCTAATCCGAGTTCCTCACGGATGGCTGAGCTTCTCACCCTATCCCTAAGGGAGACGCCAGCCACCCTTCTGAGAAAACTCATCTCGGCCGCTTGTACCCGCGATCTCGTCCTTTCGGTCATCACCCAGCCCTCATGACCATAGGTGAGGATAGGAACGAAGATCAACCGGTAGATCGAGAGCTTTGCCTTGCGGCTCAGCTCTCTTTTCGTTACAACGGTGCGGTAAAGCGAACGCAATACCGCCCCTGCTGCTCCGATTCTCCGGCCAATCTCACGCTCCATAGTACCCTCACTCGCGAACAAGACCCCGAGGTACTTGAACTCCTTCACTTGGGCTAAGGACTCATTTCCTACCCGGAGTAAGCAATCCACCGGTTTCCTGCTAAGAGTCATGGCCTCAGATTTAGCGGTGCTGATCCTCATCCCAGCCGATTCACACTCGGCCGCCAGCCGATCCAGTGAGTGCTGAAGGTCACAGGCCGATGATCCAATGAGGACCACATCATCTGCAAAAAGCAGTGACGAGATCCTCAGACCACCGAACTGCAACCCCTCCCCACCACTACTACGCCTCGATATCCTGTCCATGTATATCACAAACAGGATTGGTGACAAGGCGCAGCCCTGGCGGAGACCAGCACCCACTGAGAACAAAACTGACTGGCTGCCGAGAACACGAACACAGCTCTCGCTTTGGGAGTACAAAGATTGGATGGGAGGATAGACCCCCTTACCCCATACTCCCGCAGTACCTCCCACAGTTTCTCCCGGGGGACCCGGTCATACGCCTTCTCCAGATCCACAAAACACATGTAGACCGGATGGGCATACTCCCAGGCCCCCTCCAGGATCCTTGCGAGAGTGAAGAGCTGGTCCGTAGTTCCACGTCCGGGGCGAAAACCGCATTGTTCCTCTTCAATCTGAGGTTCGGCGATCGGCCGAACCCTCCTTTCCAGCACCTTGGAGTAGACTTTACCAGGGAGGCTGAGAAGTGTGATACCCCGGTAATTGGCACACACTCTCTGGTCCCCCTTTTTGAACAGGGGAACCACCACCCCGGTTTGCCACTCCTTTGGCACTGTACCCGACTCCCACGCGATGTTGAATAGGCGTGTCAACCATGACAGCCCCTCAACACCCAGAGCCTTTAGCATTTCTGGCTGGATCTCATCAATCCCTGGGGCTTTGCCACTGCGGAGATGTTTGACTACCTCAGTGACCTCCACCAGGGAAATTGACGACGAAACACCATCAACCTCGAGCTCTGCCTCCAACATAGAGGGCGTGTTATTCGGATTCAGGAGTTCCTCAAAGTGTTCCTTCCAACGTCCGACGACCTCCTCAGTTGAGGTCAACAGAGTCCCATCCTTACTGTACACAGCTTGGATGGTTCCCCGTTTCCCCCTCCTGAGGTGCCGGATAGTCTTCCAGAAACACTTTGGTGCCGACCGAAAGTCCTTCTCCATGGCCTCTCCGAACTTCTCCCACACCCGCTGCTTAGCCTCCGACACGGCAGCCGCTGCAGCCCTTCGAGCCTGTCGGTACCCTGCAACCGAGTCAGGAGTCCTCCAGGATATCATATCCCGGAAGGCCTCCTTCTTCAGTCGGACGGCTTCCCTGACCACCGTAGTCCACCACGGTGTCCGAGGGTTACCGCCCCTTGAGGAGCCTAAGACCCTGAGGCCACAGCTAGCCACTGCAGCTTCAGCAATGGAGGCTTTGAACACCGCCCACTCCGGCTCAATGCCCCCAACCTCCACAGGAATGCCAGAAAAGCTCCGCCGGAGGTGTGAGTTGAAGATACCTAGGACGGGGGCCTCCTCCAGACGTTCCCAGTTCACCCGCACTACTCGTTTGGGCTTACCAGGTCTATCCGGAAATTTCCCCCATTCCCTGATCCAACTCACAACCAGATGGTGGTCGGTTGACAGTTCCGCCCCTCTCTTTACCCGAGTGTCCAAAACATGCGGCCTCAGATCAGATGACACGATCACGAAATCGATCATCGATCTTCGGCCTAGGGTACTCTGGTACCAGGTACACTTATGAGCACCCTTATGTTCGAACATGGTGTTTGTTATGGATAATCCATGACTGGCACAGAAGTCCAATAACAAACGAACGCTCGGGTTTAGATCAGGGAGGCCGTTCCTCCCCACCACGCCTCTCCAGGTGTCTCCATCGTTGCCCACGTGGGCGTTGAAGTCTCCCAGCAGAACTACGGAGTCCCCTACTGGAGCCCCATACAGGACTCCATTCAGGGTCTCCAAGAAGGCCGAGTACTCTGAGCTGCTGTTTGGTGCATACGCACAAACAACAGTCAGAGTTTCCCCCCCTACAACCCTTAGGCGCAGGGAGGCGACCCTCTCGTCTACCGGGGTAAACTCCAACACCGCGGCGCTCAGCCGGGGATTTATGAGTATCCCCACACCCGCCCGGCGCCTCACGCCCTTGGCAACTCCGGAGAAGAATAGAGTCCAACCCTTATCCAGGAGTACGGTACCAGAGCTGAGACTGTGCGTGGAGGTAAGCCCCACCAGATCTAACTGATAGCGCTCCACCTCCCTCACAAGCTCCGGTTCCTTTCCCCACAGCGAGGTGACGTTCCACGTCCCCAGAGCCAGCTTCTGCCGCCCGGGTCTGGTCCGTCGAGACCCCTGACCTTCGCTGCCACCCATGTGGCTGCGCACCCGACCCCAACGGGTCTTCCCACAGGTGGTGGGCCCATGGGATGAAGAGAGGGGGGGTGCCACGTAGTTTGTTCGGGCTGTGCCTGACCGGGCTCCGTGGCAAACCCGGCCACCAGGCGCTCGCCATCGAGCCCTCCGTCTGGGCCTGGCTCCAGACGGGGGCCCCGGGCTTCCTCCGGGCCGGGTCACATCTCCTCTTTTTCCGTTATTCATTGGAGTTTTATGAACCATTCTTAGTCTGGCCCCTCACCTGAGACCACTCTGCCATGAGAGACCCTACCAGGAGCACAAGGCTCCAGACAACACAGCTCTCAGGGACACGCAAACCTCTCCACCACGATAAGGTGACGGTTCCAGGAGAGGATATAATAACATATTGCCTATAATTTTACAACGTATACAATTCGTTCACCACAAATGACTCTTAAAAGCAGTGCCAACATTTCAATATTTTTTAACCATTCAGCGAACAAAAGGCAACAGGCTGATTATCATTTAGGGGGCCACTCAATGACATGCAGAAGCGCCATACACATGCCCACTGAAGTGGTGTAAGTAATACCGACTTTCTACTCCTCATTCACATATATGGTAATTTACATTTCCTACAGAGAAAATGTTTTATTCAGGAGATTTTCAGGGTACAAATGTCAGGATATGTTGTTCACACATACGGTCCATCAGGAGAATATCAGGATTTACAGGTGTGTCTGAAAGCAGTTAGTGTTAGCATTTGATTACATTATAAAATACGTCAATTTATGGTAACAGAGGTATTTGTTCAATGGAAAGTGTAGTATACTATGAATGCAAATCAATTATTAAATAGCTTTTATTGTTTTTTATGGCTGAAAAGTGCATTGACATTTTAAAATGCAAGGCAAATACTATTGGTTAGTTGAAAATAACAATAAAGTTCCGTTCATTCATCTCCTCATAGCACTCTTTCTCCCTGACATTCTCGTTCACACACGCAGGGCCGGCGCTAGGCATATGCGAACTAGGCGGTCACCCAGGGTGACATGCGTTGGGGGCGACAAAGCGTTGGGGGCGCACCCTGGTGGCGGCCTTAATTAATTAATTAATTAATTAATTAATGAATTTTAATGAAACAAGCAAAATAAAAAATGCTGTCCATACACGTCTCGAAATGGAACGGAGAATGGGGGGAACGGGAGAACAACAGCTATTGAATTGTTATTGAAACCATCACTGAAGCTCGCTGAAGCTGCGTAACGTTTGTAACGCAGCAAACGATGCGATTAATATGAAATGCGGTTATAGTTGAGATAGGCTACGGTGACATGTTTTCGTTCTGTTTTATAGGGACACTGTCTCTTTAAGATCAAGTGACTTATGTGTTGATATGCCAGTCGTTGCGATGTTTGAATTGAACGTTTTTTATAGCTATGACAAAATGAACGACCCGCCGTTGCTTGTCGAGGTGAGAAATTGTCTCTTCCCTTCTTTTATCACAATTTCTACAGTCTATAGACGGAACGTGTTACCTGGGAGAGTTGGTCGACGGCGGGGCCGTTATGTTTAAAAACCTAATGACTTACCTGGGCGAGTGTGTCGCTGCGGTGTGTGCGTGTGTCCTTACCTGGGCCCGTGTGTCTGGGGAGCAGTTATGTTTAAAGACATAACGTCTTACCTGGGCAAGTGTCACTGCAGTGTGTGCACGTGTGTGCGTGTTCTTACCTGCGCGTGTGTCGATGGCGGAGCCATTATGTTTAAAAACGTAACGTCTTGGCTCGGTGAGGGTGTCGCTGCCTTTGTCTTGTCGTACGGTGTGTGCGCGTGCGTGCGTGTGTGCGTGCGCGTGTGTGCGTGCGCGTGTGTGCGTGCGCGTGTGTGCGCTCCCATGTATGCGAAGCTGCCTTTGTCTTGACTTGCAGTCTGTGCGTGTGTGTGTGTGTGTGTGTGTGTGTGTGTGTGTGTGTGTGCGTGTGCGTCTCCATGTATGTTCGTGCGCATGTTCCTGTGTGTGCGGTCACTGCGGTGTGTGTATGCGGTGTGTATGTGCGTGCTTGCGGCGTATGTATGCGTTTGTGCGTGCTGTGTGTGTGTGTGAGCTGTAGGCTGCTTGGCACATGCGCACATGAGTAACTTGAGTAACTGGTGCGACAGGCCTGCTATACAGTAGTAAGATATTTTTATCTCCAAAGCAGTTGTATGCAATTTTTTCAGCGCATCACATGGCGTATGAAACTTGTAAATAAACATATGCTATAACAGATTCAATAAAGAAAGAAAAAGTGAATATTCAGTGATGGGGGTTATAAATATGAATGAGCTTGTGTGCCCTCTCTTAACATTAAGTCACCCTGCTGAGTTAATGTACACATCTGTTGTTTCTGACAAGGTTTTCACTCCTGGCCTCTTACAAGGTTCCTGATTCTTTTGATTGACTAACACCCTCCATTCTGTTTATTTCTTGGTGTTTTGAGTTGCCTTCTTTCCTTTTTTAGAAGAAGCTTCTCAGTGGAGTCGCTAAACGATTAGGGGTGTCTCAAAACAAGGCCCGGTTTGTTGGCATTTCTCTCTTCCCACGATGTTCCTAAAACAGTTTTCCTCAGAAGAACATGGATGCCATATTGGCCAAGACGGCATTTGGCTACGAGAGCATCATGGCTAGGACGCCATTTGGCTCCGAGAGAGATGGGAGTGGAACGTGACTGTGATGCTATGAACACCATGACGTTTGTTGGAAATCACATGGTGAGATAATGGCAATGGTCTCCTCCGATCTGGTTTACCGATGTCTGTGCTGCCCAGTGAGGGGGAGAGAGGGAGAGCTCTCCTATGCTGGTATGCTTGTGTCAACGTAATGCATGAGTTTATGATCCATAGCTTGGAGATCACTGTGGCTCTTGGTTGGGGATATTGTGGGGCCTGTTGTGTTTGTGTGTTTTTGTGTGCGTCGTTTTTGAGCTCGAGTCTTGAGCCTTTAGACTCAGACTCGGTTTGCTTTACACTTGACTTGGACGCGCCAGCTGTAAGACATTACTTATTTGAGATCTGTTTGCTTTGAGACTCGAGAAATTCTGGAGACGGTGCAAAACATTAGGTCTGATTCTAAGGGCAGTTAAACATTATTACGGTATGCATTGCTGGTTTGTTGCATTGTTATTCCAAAATCCTTCAGCTTTATCCATGCTCTGCAGAGTTCTGCTGGTGCTGTCTACCCGGGCGTGGATTACAGAATGTTGATGTGCTAAGCAAAAGTCATTCTAGTGGTGTCTTATTACAATATAAATGTTACAAAAACATACTAAATAAGTGGTGTAAATGTTTTGTGTATATCATAAAAGCCTGCGAGGATTAAGACGCCATCAAGCAAGCATAAGCTCCGGATGATATCGGAAGTCTCGGAAAAGATCAATAGTTTTGGTTTCGCTCCTCTTTTGAGGCTATGGTGTAGGCTATTTTTGTTAACAAACCATATCAATCGAAGAAATTAGCAGATTTCTTTTCATCTTTAAGTTAAGAGCACTGTTACCCCCCATACCTTTGTTGTGTCGATGTTGTGGCTGCAACTGAGAGAACGTGTGTTATGTCACAATATCACTGAGGCAGGCATTCTTCTTGTTCACTGGTATATTGAGACAATCTGCATCCCTATTTCTCCATTATTGACATATCTTGGATAGATTTGTCCCGTTGCCCATTCCCTCCCTGAACGTGTTTTGCACCACACATTAAACAATCTCTAGTTTATCACCCAATTTATCATCTTATTAATTGCAAAATATTTGAATCTGCCATTTATTGCATTTGCAACTGTATCTCTGTACACTTTCATTTATCTGTGTCCTGTTTTACTAAAGAGTCTTGAGACTTGACTTGCTCTTGCTCTAAAGACCTCAAACTTGACTTGGTCTTGCACCGAGAAGACTTCAAACCCGACTTTGACTTGTCTCTGTGCTGCAGCTGGTCTGAAAACAAGCGCATTACTATTAACTGCAGGCCAGCACACCTCTGTTGCGGCCCCGAACAGCATCCTGCATGTAAATGTAACACAAGATGTTAGCATCAATTAGCCATACGTATTAGCACCAACATCTCTCAGTTACATTCACATTGTTCATAACCGACTGCACCACAATACTAACGATGATACTGACGGCAACACGAATAATAACCACTAATGAACATATTATTAATTAACAGTCACTCATGTAGACGAAGCGAGAGGCTGTTACGAACCAATTTAGAGAGGGTGGACTCAAATTTGTAGCATATATCTCCACACACACACACACACACACACACACACACACACACACACACACACACACACACACACACACACACACACACACACACACACACACACACACACACACACACACACACACACACACACACACCCCTCCTTATGAACCACTAACCAAGTGGCTAGAATGTAGCACCATAGGGCTAACCCTTCCTGCTGCTCTGCTGAAACGGTCTGGCTTCATCATGCCCAGTGGGGGGTGCTGTGCTCGGGGGCAGCAGAGCATACAGAGAGAGAGAGAGGGGGGGGCGGGGGGGGGGGGGGGGGGGGGGTAGCTTAACATCTCCACGAGTCTATAATTGATTTCTTTAATTTGTTGCAATTGAAGCCGTTGTCGGCCTAGCGGGCGGCCATTTTCCCGGGCCTCTTTAATTAAATGCCAGGTCTTTAGGTGTGATAGGAACATTCCTTGGGCTCCCCTTGATTGTCCGCTCGGCTCGGAAACTCATTAACATTTCTCGCCGTCGCCTTTTGTGTGTTTCCGCACAAAGCTTCAGACGGAAACTCATTGCGCGCGCCGCCGCCGTCGCCGTCTCACCGCGTCCCGCTCTCGCGCTCCATCGCTCATCGGAGAGCGTTTAAAGCGCCGAGATGAAGAGCCGGGCACCAGATAACACGGCCGCGCGCCGCGGGAAGAGCCGACCGGCAAGGGGAGGTCGATGGAGGGCCGGGCCTCCGGGAGAGACCGGCGCCGCTGCCTGGAATCCGGTACCCGTGGGCGGCATGTGGCTCAGGAGGTAGAGCGGGTTGGCTGGTGAACGGAAGGTTGCTAGTTCGATCCCCGGCTCCTCCTAGCCGAATGTCGAGGTGTCCCTGAGCAAGACACCGAACTCTTACTGCTCCACACGTGCGTGGTTGACTCCGCCGTCGGTGTGTGAATGTGTGCATGAATGGGTGAATGTTAGGCAATATTGTAAAGCGCTTTGAGTGGCCACTGGTTAGAAAAGATCTGTATATATACAGTCCACATCCTAGCATTTACTTGGTAGGCCAGGGAGACAGACCTGTAGTCAGTTCTCTCTCTGGAGGGGCCTGGGCGGTGTGGTGGGGCTGGAATGGGGTCTGGGTGTGGTTCGGGTGTGGACCTGGTTGTGGGACTGGGTGTGGGACTTGGTGTGGACCTGGGTTTGGTACTTGGTGGACCCTGGTACATACTAAGGGATGAAGAGTCAGCACTACTTTCAGTTATGTTTGAGATGTCTGAGAGGGAGTTAATGTATTCATCGCTGAAGGGAAGTTATGTTTCCCATAGGTGCTCCTCCGAACGAAAAAATATGGTATGCAATAATGTTGTGTGCAACTGTAGAATTGACTCAAGTGTGTGTGTGGGTGTGGACATAACTCTTACTTTTAAGAGAATTATTTATTGGTCTTTTTATATATAGCAAAAACTTTTGTACGCTTCAGGGTCGTCAAAGTGAGCGCTAAGTACAACTTTGGACAACCTGTGGTTGACGGGCAGATCTCCTTTCCAACAGAGTAACTGTTGGAATGTGCTTGTACTTTTCCTCCCCATGGTCGTATATCAAAAGAATATCTTTATCGGATCATTAAATTAATACAAACATCTTTTATCTTCTTGATCCTCATCCGTCTGATGGAGAAACACACGGTGGGCGTTGCCGTGGGATACGCCTCCTCCCTCTCCCTCCCCCCCGGCCGGAAGCGCAGCAGTCTGCAGGTGGACACCTCCTCCTAATAATATCCTCCCATGCCTCCGCTCTCAGTGAGTCACAGATGTGCTCTCAAACAACTCTCCACTCCACCCTCTCAAAAAGTCTCTCTCTCTCTGTGTCCAACTCTCTCTTTCTCTCCCTCTCCTTCTGTCTCTCTCTTCCGGATCCCTCTCCCACTCTCTCCACCTCGCATCCTTCTCTCACAACATCTATCCCTCCCACTCTCTCTCCCTCCGACCCCACTCTCGTCCTACATCACCCTCTCTTTCCATCTCCATCCCTTTCTCCCCCTCTCTCCCTCCCTCCATCTCACTCTCTCCCTCCATCTCGCTGTCTCTCTCTCTGTCCATCTCTCTCTCCCATTCTGTGTCTCTCGACCCTCTCCATCTCTGTATCTCTGCCTCGCTCTGTCTCTAAGTGATGTACAGCAGTGGCCCCTGCCTGCCGCCCCCATATATCAGAGTCAGATCAACCGGGGGTTTGCCCGCCTCGCTGCCTCCCCCCCCCCTCTCTCCCCACTCTCCCCCTTCCTCCCGTACCTGTCTGCGCTCAGCCGGGAACTGCTCTCTAAACCAGGGCCTACAGTGTGCAGTACGCTGGAGCCAGGCCTCAAACTATTCCCTCCTTCCAACCTTCTATCCTTGCTTCCTTCTCTTCTTCCTTCTTTGCTTCATTCTTTTCTTCCTCCCTTCCCTCCTTCTCCCCTCCCTTCCTCACTTCCTTCCTTCCTGTTTCCTTCTCTCATTCCTTCCATCCCTCCTTACTTTCCAGCCCTCCCTGCCTCCTTCCTTTCCCTCATACTTCCCTTTCTCCCCCTTTTCATCCATCCTTTCGTTCCTGAGTGCCTCCCTCCCTTCCTTAAATCAAAACAAAACCTTTCCTTAATGCTGTGCTACATCAGTCAGTCACTTAGAACTGAATCTGTCCGATCACAGACCCAATAAGCCGATCCCAGATTGTATTATGGTGATCGACCAGGTCATTTTTTCTTCTTTTCCGCTTCTCATTGTCATTGTGGCTCCGACATCATTGCCGCTTGTCTGAATGTCGGTATGTATTGTGTGCTGTGCTGTAATGTTCTCCGTCCCGCGTGGATATTTTCCCCGTTTTGTATTGTTTTTCCTGCCGAACACAGGCCGCCCCGTGGGAAATATGCAAACGACTGAACTCAACCGAACACCCCATAAAAATAATGAACTGACAAGGGGGAATTTCGTTTCCTTTTTCCTATGCAGTTTTTATTATTCATTCGGCTGCCCTCTGTTCTTCATTGAGAGTTCAGGGGCATATTTTAGTATTAATGTCGAGTTGAAATTCATGTCTTCAATCTCCAGGCTTTCGGCGAGTTACCGCCGGCAGACGATGATGATGACGGCGAAATGGCCGACACGGAGGCTGGTGTTTAACTGCCGCCCCAAAGGCCAGGCGCTACGAGAGGTTAGCAACTCTCTGTTAGAAAGTACAAGCACAATGTCAGACCCTCTGCCCTCCTCCATTTCCGGTGAGGCGGAGGGATCTTTCGAATGTGTGCATGAATGGGTAAATGTTAGGCAACATGGTATAGCGCTTTGGTGGCCACTGGTTAGAAAAGCACAGTATAAATGCAGTCCATTTACCGCTCACCCGGTAGGCCAGGGAGACAGACCCATAGTCAGGTCTCTCTCTGTAGGGGCCAGGGCGGGGTGATGGGGCTTGGGGGGACTGGGTCTGGGTGTGGAAGGGGGTCTGGGTCTGGACCTGGGTCAGGACCTGGGTTCCGGTGAGGCGGAGGGATCTTTCGAGGCGAAACGGCGGCCGACGGCGTGCAACGTAAACGGCTACGTTCAGGGGAGGTTTCCTCCGACCGATCGCGACGTAACAGGAGTCGTTTTGACAACGTGGCCCGTGTGATTATTTTGAATACCCATTTGAAAGCAATTAGCCGTGAGGTGCTTCCCCAGTGGGGTGGGGATGACTCGTGATAATTGCTGTGAAATGAACAGCGTGCGAGAGGAGAGAGACGCGCGGCGCGCGGCGAGGGTTTTCTCTCGATGGAGACGCCCTCTGCTTTTGTCAGCACACCAGGAAATTAGGCAGCCAGCGATAACGGGCCCCCGATGAATAGCGAATGCAGCCGCGCGCGCGCGCGTGTGTGTGTGTGTGTGTGTGTGTGTGTGTGTGTGTGTGTGTGTGTGTGTGTGTGTGTGTGTGTGTGTGTGTGTTTTTTTGCATCCATACAGTTCTATCTAGTGTGTGTACTCTTTGTGTGTGTAAAATGTGCACTAATGTGTGGAGGGTAGATATTCACTCCATTTCAGGCTATTAGAGGAATGGAGTGTTTCCCGCGGCCCCCTGCTGTTCCTGTGAGATCCGGGGGAGGGAGGGGGTCTTTGCCCACCGCTGCACCCAGAAACGCATCAGCGGTGCTGGGTGTAGACAGCCGGCCTCCCCCTCCTGTTTGAGCACAGCAGCGAACCCTTCTTCCTCCAGGATAGACGAGTCAGAATCCCTCCATGAGCCGTTTAATCCCTCCCTGCTCCTTAAAGGGGAACCGAACCCTGACTATGTTTGTGGATTGGTTTGCGTCAGATGACTCCCCCTATAGGTTAATCACTTGGTTAAAGCTCTTCTTCGGGTCGGCTTGTTTATAGAGAGCTTTTCTCACCAGAAGCCACTCAACGGGCTTCACAATATTGCCCGACATTCACACACACATTCACACGCCAACGGCGGTGTTAACCATGCAAGGCTCGTCAGGAGCAGTCAGGGGGACTTTTTTTTTTGCTCGGTTATTCGTCCACCTCTGAGTCTGCTAAATTCAGCCAGCGAAGAAGTCAGAGGGTGTTTTCATTCCTCTGGTCTGTCATGACGCACCTGTGACCGACCGTCAGCATGGAGGTCTTGAGGTCTGGGGGTCTTGAGGTCTTGAAGTCTTGCAGGCAGGGGCCCCAACGACTGAGACCTTGGGGCCTGGCAGCCCTGCATGTTATTAGGTAGAGGAGGGTGAGGAGGAGGAAGTGAACTGAAATAACTGCAGTATTTTGTTTAGGGGATCTTCTTTTAAAGGAGAGAGGGTAGACGCGCTGTCAGCATGAGCTCAGTATGGGGGCAGTGGTTTCTCTCTCTCTCTCTCTCTCCCTCTCTCTCTCTCTCTCTCTCTCTCTCTCTCTCTCTCTCTCTCTCTCTCTCTCTGTCTCTCTGTCTCTGTCTTTCTGTCTCTCTCTCTCTCTCTGTCTCTCTCTCTGTCTCTGTCTCTCTCTGTCTCTCTCTGTCTCTCTCTCTCTCTCTCTCTCTCTCTCTCTCTCTCTCTCTCTCTCTCTCTGTCTCTCTCTCTATGTTTCATGAACACTTTGAATTGAATTGAATTGAATTGAATTTGCATTGTTTCTGTGCATGAAACTCTCAGTCTCCGTCTCTGTTTATATAGGGTCCATAGCAGCCAACCTAATCTTAACGATAGAAAACACTGCATTCCAACAATCTGTCTCGATCAAACTGTCTCACGAGCTAAACATCTTATACATTCACTGAACAAAGACTGTCAAGCGAGTTTTAATACAACTTTTGAAATGTTTGTGAAATGCAACATGTAGGTTCCCCCAACTGGTTTGGTGAGAATAAAGAGGTATGCAGTGTAGCCTACGTCCCCCGTGGCTGTAACAAACAGTCAATGAGGTGGAGGTTGCCAACTAGAAAACAAAGTCGCCTTGACCACCTGAGAAAAATGGATAAATGGTAAATGGACTGCATTTATAAAGCGCTTTCTAACCACTGGCCACTCAAAACACTTCACAATATTGCCTAACATCCACCCATTTCATTCACACATTCACACACTGACGGCGTTGTCAGCCATGCAAGGCGACAGCCAGCTCGTCAGGTGCAGTCAGGGTGAGGCGTCTTGCTCAGGGACACCTCGACACTCGGCTAGGAGGAGCCGGGGTTCGAACTAGCTGGTAGCTCCCAGTTTCCAGCCAACCCGCTGTAACTCCTCAGCCACATGCCACCCCAGGATGGATGAACAGAGGAACGTTTTTGTCTGCTCCTCGGGCACTTACCTGTGGTTGCTCCCATGTTTCCACGTGTTATCGGAGTATCCCGCAAGACACCGACAGCGGAAACGGTGGATTTAGATCGCTCCTTTGAGCGAAATGTTTGCTACGTTGCTATTTATCCGGCAAAGATGTTTCAATCTCCCATTTAGCACATTAAGTCTTTTCAAGAAGAAGGCCAAAACCACCTCAAGCGATTCTTAAAACTCTCTTGCGAAATGTAGGACTTTTTTAGGAAGACCCTTTTTCTTCAGAATTCTCCCCTTGCCATCAAGCTCTTCTCATGCTATACTTCGACACGCGTATAAAAATAAGTTGATGGAAAAACATTTCCTGTCTCCCTCCCTCCCTCCCCCTCCCTCCCCCTCTCCCTCCCTCTGTCACTCTTTGTATCTCACCTCCAGTGACAGTGCCGCTCTGGGTCCCCCAGAGGTGGAGCCGCTGCTGAGACGATGATGATGATGACACGGATGCCAACAGAAGGAGGAAGAGTAAGTGGAGGCTGTCAGATAAATGCTCTGTCAGGAGGAGGAGAGGAGAGGAGGGGGGAGGGGATATGATGGTAGAGAGGAGGGGGCAGAGGGGAAGAGGTGAGGCGTAGAGGGGCAGACGGGGAGGAGGAGAGGAGGAGGAGGAGGAGAAGAGGAGAGGAGAGGAGGGGGGAGGGGATATGAAGGGAAGAGAGGAGGAGGCAGAGGGGAAGAGGTGAAGACGGGGAGGAAGAGGCGAGGGGAGAGAGGAGTGGGGAGATGATAGGAGCGTCGTGGGGGAGGGAGAGAGGTGACAGGAGAGTGGAGAGGTGTTGAGGAAAGTGTCTTCTTCAGAACACCAGGGATTCCCTCACCAGGCAATCAGCAGTCAACGGGAAGCTGAATATTCTGCTGGTGATGGTGCACAAAGTGTCCCCATGTGACAAAGACCCCTAAAAGCCGTTCCTCGGTGTGCACTAATCCTCACTTTTCTCCTGTCTCACTCTTGTCTTGGAGTGACAGGGGGAGGTGGTGGGGGGGGGGGGGGGGGGGATGACGTCCCCCTGACAGGCGGACTCTGCCAGCGTTGCTTGTTTATGGAGATACAGCCGGCGGGGGCACAGCCAGCCACCCGCCCCCCCCCCCCCCCCTCAGGCACTCCAGAGCCGGTGTCGGGATGAGTGGTGGTGGAGGAACCCCCGCCTGTGACTAATGCAGGGCATGCTGGGATACCGTCATCCTTGGAGAGGTGCGGGTCTGGTTGACGGAGGCTGAGTGATGAACGCCGTTAGCGGGGAGGATCTGCATGCCTTAGCCATCAGCTGATCAGCTGTTTCATCAGCGGTGTCATCGATCAACCGCTGCGCTTCAAAGTGTCTGCCGGTTTGATGTTAACCCAGATATGAGACACCCTCCTGTTTCCCTCTTGCCGCTCACCTCTCGGAATCAAAGCCTCAACAAACCGGGTTTTATTGAAGTTGTCGCCGAGGTCCTCTTTCTTCATCCGAATATTCCTCTGAGGAGAGAGAGGTTCGGGGTGTGTGCATGACACGGGGGTTCGGTGATGTGAACGCACCAAAAAGGGTGAACCCGCTCTGAACCTAGCCGCTGTGCAGATATATGCAGATGAGCTGGCAGGTGAACTGGAACGGGGAGGCAGCGGCGGTGAAGGGGTGGGACATCAAGGCACAGGGACATATTGACGTTGCATATTCATAGATCCTGGCACTCGCGGTATGGGCGATGAGAGATGGGAGCCGTTTGGCATTTTTTGGAGGAAAACTTACATTAACCCACTTATTTGGGATGTGGAATATTGTTGTGGTTAAATAATGCAGAATGCGATATTGAATTCTTAAATCTCGTAAATAATGTACGCTTCAAACTGCAGCGCCGAGTAGTCTTTGGACAGGAAAACTAAAACAATTCATTAGTTATCCGTCATTGTGGATGATATCCACTCTAATAAAGAAATAAACACATTTGTATAAATATCCAATTCGGAATGTGTTATTATGTTTTAATAACACATTCCTTTTTCATAAACTTACTGACAATAAATATTAAGGCTGCTCGATTATGGAAAAATTCATAATCACGATTACTTTGGTCAATATTGAAATCATGATTATTCAAACAATTATGTTTGAGTTTGAAAACATGATGTATTTATGCAGCATATCTCTCCCAAAAACACTTAGTAACTGAGAACTTTGAAAATACACAAAATGTGAAAACTATTTTATATTCGTTTTGTGATCGTAAAAATCGAAAACGAGATAGAAATTCAATGAATCGCCCAGCCCGAATAAATATATCATAATATTTGAATACATAATATTCAAGTCTATATTGCATATTGATGTTATTTAAGTTTTTCTACAGCAGTGCAACAGTTGACTTTTCAACTGTTGTTTGGAAAATTTGGCGCATCCTTGAATGTTGATCAGCCGTGTACCCATGATGCATTGCTCTCATCATGGGACCTCGTTTCCCGCTGATGAATGGGCCTTGTCTGGGTGACCCGACCCCACCCAACCCCACCACCGCCCTGTTACCCAGCAGCCCCTGTTGGTGTCACGGTGATGTAGGACCTAAAGCACGAGAAGGCTCGATCCACCACGACAACATAGGGTGGCATGGGGGGGAGCTGGAGCTTGTTGTTTAAGACAAATGACTGGGAGCGGGAGTGGAAGTGTGTGTGTGTGTGTGTGTGTGTGTGTGTGTGTGTGTGTGTGTGTGTGTGTGTGTGTGTGTGTGTGTGTGTGTGTGTGTGTGTGTGTGTGTGTGTGTGTGTGTGTGTGTGTGTGTGTTAGGGCTTTGACTTCGAACTTCGTGATTCGAATATAATTCGAATATCAAAAAAATAAATCAAAATTCGAACGAATATTAGGCAGCCCTTAATATTCGAACCTGTTATGGGCAGGCCAAGAGGGAGAGACGTCGGAGAACCCATGCAGTCTATTCATAATATTGTAATGACCACAGAAGAGGCAGTGAATGAAGTATTGATTAGACAGCGATTTATTAGAAACATAATAAACCGTTGGAACACGCAAGACCGGTAACCATAGCAACGCCTGTAAACAAACCTTGCAAAGCCCAATTCAGGGCTGAATCCGAATACTCATACTTATAGTATGCATTTTGTAGTACGCCACAAATATAGCGCGTCCGAATGCTCAGTGTGCATTGTGTAGTACGGAAAACGTTTCCGAATGCGTACTACCACCACAGTATACAACGGTAGGTCACTACGTTACCAGACTACGAGTCCGGTAACGGACGAAGAAGAGATGGCTGACCCGACACTACCAACAGCGGCTTAGAAAGACGTCATAGAAAGCGGCGAAAAAAATACATTAAAAAGAGTAAAAAAGTAAAGTAAGTAATTAAGTAAAAAGATACATTTTTAATTTAATAGCAACGATGACAAGACGGAAAACAGGTAACTTATCAAGGTAATTTTGCCGGCATCTGAGGGGAGACACGTCATCTCCAAACATCCGGTGGAGTTACGGCGGTGTTCGGAAGAGTTCAGAGGCGTTCTACGCATAGCTGTAGACACGGTAGTAGACACTGAACATAAATAGTATGTACTAAGTATTCGGATTCAGCCCAGGTATTACTGAAGGCATTTAATGGTCAAAATATTATTGATAAATATTCGAATATATTCGAATACTAATATTAATAAACAAACAAACTTCGAATATGATTTTTTGCCAAAAGTCAAAGCCCTAGTGTGTGTGTGTGTGTGTGTTTGTGTGCGTGTGTGTGTGTGTGTGTGCGTGTCTGCTCTCTCAACCACTTCCACCAAATCTTCACCCCTTCTTCATCCTCTCCTTCACCCCACTGTCTGGCCTAACTCCACCCCCATTGTTACCCCTCCTCCTCCCTCTCATTACTCCACCACCACCCCTCCCCTATACCATAACTACTCCGCCCCCCCCCCCCACCCCGACCACAACACAGCAGGGTGGGGGCTTCCGTGACCCCGCCCTGCCCGTTCCTCCTAATCTGATGATAATGATATTTGCTGAGAGTGACCTCTGCGTGCTCAGTGTAATTGCACCCTCCCCTCCTCGGTGGCCGCTCCTTGATCGCTGCTATCGGGAATCGATG